>NC_143506.1:40187500-40325000 GCF_051622355.1 Phaseolus vulgaris | reverse complement strand
ATGTTACCTTTAACCTGCAACCTTTTATTTGCAACATGCAACCTTCTACCGGCAACATACTACCCGCAACCTGCTACCTACTTGCAACCTGTTACCTGTTACCTGCTACCTGCTACCTTCAACCTGCTACCTACAACCTGCTACGTGCTACCTATAACCTGCTACATGCTACCTGTTACCTGCAACCTTTTACCTGCAACCTGCAACTTGTTACCTGCAACTTGTTACCAGTAATATGTTACCTTTAACCTGCTACCTGCTACCTGCTACCTGCAACCTGCAACCTACAACCTGCTACCGGCTACCTGCAACATGGAACCAACAACCTGCTACCTACAATATACCACCTTTTAACCTACTACCTGTAATATGTTACCTTTAACCTGCAACCTGCAACATGGAACTTTTTACCTGCAACCTGCAACATGCAACCTCCTACCGGCAACATACTACCCACAACCTGCTACCTGCCTGCAACATGTTATCTGTTACCTGCTACCTGCTACCTACAACCTTCTACCTGCTACCTACAACCTGTTATCTGCTACCTACAACCTGCTACCTACTACCTGTTACCTGTTACCTGCTACCTGCAACCTGTTACCTGTAATATGTTTCCTTTAACCTGTTACCTGCTACCTGCAACTTGCAACCTTGTACTTGCTACCTACAACCTGCTACCGGCAACATACTACTTGCAACCTGCTATCTGCCTACAACTTACAACCTGCTACCTGCAATATGCTATTTGCAACCTGCTACGTTTTACCTGCTACCTGCTACCTTTTACCTTCTACCTGCAACCTGCTTTCGGCAACCTGCAACCTGCTACCTGCTACCTGCTACTTGCTACCTGTTACCTGCAATATGCTACCTTTAACCTGCAACCTGCTACCTGTTACCTGTTATCTGCAATATGCTACCTTTAACCTGCAACCTGCTACCTACTACCTACAATATGCTACATTTTACCTGCTACATGATACCTTTTACCAGCTACCTGCTACGTGCTACCTGCATCATTTTACCTCCTACCTGCAACCTTTTAGCTTTTACCTGCTACCTACAACCTTTTACCTGCTACCTCCAACATGCTACCTGCAACCTTCTACCTGATACTTGTTACCTGTAATATGCTACCTTCTACACTTTACCTGCTACCTGCAACCTGCTACTTGCAAGCTTTTACCTGCTACCTGCAATATGCTACCTGCAACTTGCTATCTGTTACCTACAACCTGCTACCTGCTACCAGCAACCTATTACCTGCAATACGTTACCTTTAACCTGCTACCTGCTACCTGCAACCTGCTACCTGATACCTTTTACCTACTATCTGCAACCTGTTACCTGCAAAATTTTACCTGCTACCTGCAAACCTTCTACCTGCTACCTGCTACCTGCAACTTTTTAACCTACAACTTACTACCTGCAATATGCTACCTTTAACCTGCAACCTGCTACCTGTAACCTGCAACCTGCTAACTGCTACTGTTACCTACAACATTTTACCTCTTATCTGCAACCTTTTACCAGCTACCTACAACTTGCAAAATTTTACCTTTCAACATCCAACCTGCTACCGGCAATATGCTACTTGTTACATGCAACCTGCTACCTACAATATGCTACCTTTTAACCTGCTACCTGTATTATGCTACCTTTAACCTGCAACCTGCTACCTACTACCTGGTACTTGCAATATGTTACCTTTAACTTGCAATATATTACCTTTAACCTGCTACGTGCAACCTGCAACCTTTTACCTACACACTACAACCTGCAACCTGCAACCTTTTACCTGCAACATGCAACCTACAAACTTTTACCTGCAACATGCAACCTGCTACATGCTACCTGCTACCTGCAACCTACTACCAGCTACCTGCAACCTGCAATATGTTACCTTTAACCTGCTACCTGCTACCTGCAACCTATTACCTGCAACCTGTAACTTTTTACCTGCAACATGCAACCTCTTACCTGCAATATGTTATCTTTAACCTGCTACCTGCTATCTGCAACCTGGTAATTGCTACCTACAACCTGCTCCCTGCTACCTACAACATGCAACCTCCTACCGGCACCATACTACTTGTAACTTGCTACCTGCCTGCAACCATCTACCGGTCACCTTCTTCCTGCTACCTGCTACCTGAAACCTGCTACCAGCTACCTGCAATATGTTACCTTTAACTTGCTACCTGCTACCTTTAACCTGCTACATGCGACTTGCTACCTGCAATCTGCAGCCTGCTACCTGCAACCTGCAACCTGCTACCTGCAACATGCAACCTCCTACCGGCAACATACTACCTTTTACCTGCAACCTGCAACCTTCTACCTGCAACCTATTACATGCAATATGTTACCTTTAACCTGCTACCTGCTACGTGCTACCTGCAACCTGTTACTTGCTACATGCTACCTGCTACCAACTACCAACAACCTGCAACCTGCTACATGCTACCTGCTACCAGCAACCTGCTACCTGCTACCTCCAACCTGCTACTTGCAACCTTCTACCTACTACCTGCTACCTGCTACCTGCAATATGCTACCTACTACATTTTACCTGCTACCTGCAACCTGCTACCTGCAAGCTGTTACCTGCTACTTGCAATATGCTACCAGCAACCTGCAACCTCTTACCTACAACCTATTAACTGCTACCAGCAACCTATTACCTGCAATATACTACCTTTAACCTGCTACCTGCTACCTGCTACCTGCTAACTGCAACTTGCTACCTGATACCTTTTACCTGCTACCTGCAACCTGTTACCTGCAACATTTTACCTCTTACCTGCAAACCTTTTACCTGCTACCTGCAATATGCTACCTTTTAACCTGCAACTTGCTACCTGCAATATGTTACCTTTAACCTGCAACATGCAACCTGCTACCTGCTACCTGCAACATTTTACCTCCTATCTGCAACCTGCTACCTGCTACCAGCAACCTGCAACCTCCAACCTGCTACTTGCAACCTTCTACCTGGTACCTGCTACCTGCAACCTGCTACCTGATACCTTTTACCGGCTTCCTGCAACATTTTACCTCCTACTTGCAACCTGCTACCTGCTACCTGCAATATGCTACCTTTTAACCTGCAACTTGCTACCTCCAATATGCTACCTTTAACCTGCAACCTGCTACCTGCTGTTGGGTTTAATAGTGCCAAAGTTCAAGAGGGGGGGTGAATTGACCTTTTAAAACTTTCTCGCAGAAACAATGTTTAACCCAGTTTTACAGAAAATAAATCGATTTATGTGAAAATGAACAGATTTATTTCAGCACTGTTTTTCTGTTTAAAACGCTTTTAATACAGCAAGGTTAATCACAAGATTATGCAGTGAGAGTTTCCAGATGCACACACACAGATATCAGATTTGGAAAACAGTGAAACACAAAACAGCAAGCTTTAATTTCAAGCAAGTGATTAAGATTCAATTGATAGCATGCTAGTTAATTGAGTGACCTTTGCAAACAACCTGTTCCAATGGCTTTTAACAGACTATGAGTGTTCTTCTTGATGTCAAGCAATTTTCCAGAAATTAACAACAATGAATTACAGAACAGCAAGCTTCAACTTTAAGCAATTGTTTAAGGTTCAATTAATAGCATTGACAGTTTCTTGAGCAGCCTATCACAGTCAATCTGTTCCAATGGCTTTTAGCAGATTTTATATGTTCTTATCAGATTAAAACAACTTTTTCAGAAATCAAGAACAGTATGCACAGTGCCCAGAAAGAACAGATTTATTTTCAATTGAACAGATTTATTTCTTTGCTGTTTTATCAATTATGCAGAAACGAAATTGCAGAGAGTGAGGGAGAATGAACACAAGCAATTATACTGGTTCACTCAACCTGAGCTACATCCAGTCTTCACCAACAACAGGTGGAAATCACTAACACACAGTACAACCAAGTACAATTCCCACTGTTCTTGAAACCTACAAGAACTTAGGTACTCTTGCTGAAAAAACCTATTTCAGCATACACACACACCCACTCTTCAAGAACACCTATCAAGAAGAGTGTTCAACCAAACTATTACAAGAAAGAGATGTGAAACGACTACACCTGATTGAGGATACACAGATCTGCCTTAAACCAGTAGGCAAGATTGCTAGAACAGTAGCTGCACCTCACACCAAGCTTTTGGAACCAAACCAAGAACAAGCACTTTGTGATTTTTGAAATCTTTGAAGAACAAATGCTAATCCTTTGAAAACACTTAACTCTCTGCTGTCAAAACTTGTTTTTTGCAAATGTATGAACTGTTTGAATCGTTATTGAACTCAGAAACAAGTTTGCATTTTATAGAAAGCCAGCTTATAACAGAATTTTGAAAAACAGTTAAAGCTGTTATAAAATGAACAGATTGAAAATAAAATGAACTGATTTATTTTCAAAAGCAGTTAGAGAATTTGTTAAGTGAGAAGACTTAGTCAACCATTCTGGTGCTGAGATAAAACTGAAAAACGTTTAAGCATGACATGGCACCAGAGGCAAAAAGAATCTATTCATTTACAGATGAACAGATTTATTTTTCAAAACGAAAACAGAGAAAGTTTAACTATTTGAAACTCAGTCGTTTTGAAAGGAAGAAGACTTAGTCAAAATACCTGATGCACAAAATCAAATTTTTACAAGACTTTAGCCAAGGCATCAGTGAAGGAAATGAGTCTGTTTATTTAGAAAAGAACAGATTTATTTTTATGCAGTAAAACGTGTTTTTGTGTAAAACATGTGAAAAATAGTTTAAGAAAACTTATGCTTGTTCTTAACACATGGCCAGTGGTTATGAGGTGAGTTACTCAGCAAAAAGCCCACTCTTAGACAACCTCTAAGCACACACTAAGACATACTTAAAGCAAAGCAAAAATACACATGAAATGTACATAAAAGTCTTCATCAAACACTACATATAAGTCTTCATCAAACACTACATATAAGTCTTCATCAAACACAATCTTGAAGGGGCAGCAACCATCTTCAACACCTGCAACATGCAACCTGCTACCGACTACTTGCAACATTTTACCTACTATCAGCAACCATTTACCTGCTACATACAACCTGCAACCTTTTACCTGCAATATGAAACCTCCTACTGGCAACATACTACCTGCTACCTGCTACCTACAACCTGCTACTTTGCAACCTGCTACCTACAACCTGTAACTTGTTACCTGCAACCTGTTACCTGCAACCTGTTACCTGCAATATGTTACCTTTAACCTACTACCTGCTACCTGCAACCTGCAATCTGTAACCTGCAATCTGTAACCTGCAATCTGTAACCTGCAATCTGTAACCTGCAACCTACAACCTGCTACCTGCTACCTGCAACCTGCAACCAACAACCTGTTACCTACAATATACCATCTTTTAACCTGCTACCTGCCACCTGCAATATGCTACCTTTTAACCTGCAACTTCCTACCTGCAACATGCTACCTTTATCCTGCAACCTCCTACCTGCAACATGCAACCTGCTACCTGCAACATGCAACATTTTACCTCCTATCTGCAACCTTTTACCTGCTACCTACAACCTGTAACCTTTTACATGCAACATGCAACCTTCTACCGGCAACATACTACCTGCAACCTGCTACCTACAACCTCCAACCTCCAACTTGTTATCTGCAACCTGTTACCTGCAATATGTTACCTTTAACCTGCTACATGCTACCTGCAACCTGTAACTTGCAACCTAAAACCTGCTACCTGCTACCTACAATATGCCACCTTTTAACCTGCTACCTGCTACCTGCAATATGTTACCTTTAACCTGCAACCTGCAACCTGCAACTTGTTACCTGCAGTATGTTACCTTTAACCTGCTACCTGCAACCTACAACATGCTACCGGCTACCTGCAACCTGCAACCAACAACCTGCTACCTACAATATGCCACCCTTTAACCTTCTACCTGTTACCTGCAATATATTACCTTTAACCTGCAACCTTTTACCTGCAACCTTTTATCTGTAACATGCAACCTCCTACCGGCAACATACTACCTACCTCCAACCTGCAACCTGCTACCTGCTACCTGCTACCTATAACCTACTACATGCTACATGTTACCTGCAACCTGCTACCTGCAACCTGTTACCTGCAACCTGTTACCTTTAACCTGTTACCTGCAATATGTTACCTTTAACCTGTTACCTGCTACCTACAACTTGAAAACTTGTGCTTGCTACCTGCAACCTGCTACTTGCTACGTCCAACCTGCAACATGCAACCTTCTACCGGCAACATACTACCTGCAACCTGTTACCTGCCTGCAACCTACAACGTGCTACCTGCTACCTGTTACCTGTTACCTGTAACCTGCTACCTGCTACCTACTACCTGCTACTTGCAACCTGCAACCTGCTACCTGCTACATGCAACCTCCTACCTACAATATGCTACCTTTTAACCTGCTACCTGCATTATGTTACCTTTAACCTGCAACCTGCAACCTCTTACGTGCAACCTGCAACCTTTTACCTGCAACATGCAACCTCCTACCGGCAACATACAACCTGCAACCTTCTACCTGCCTGCAACCTGCTACCTGTTACCTGCAAACTACTACCTACTACCTGCTACCTGCAACCTGCTACCTGTTGCCTGCAACCTGCTACCTGAAACCTCTTACCTACATTATGTTACCGTTAACCTGTTACCGGCTACCGACAACCTACTACCTGCAACCTGAAACCTGCAACATGCAACCTCCTACCGACAACATACTACTTGCAACCTACTACCTGCCTGCAACCTGCAACCTGCTACCTGCTATCTGCTACCTACTACAAGCTACCTGCAACTTGCAATATGCTACCTTTAATCTGGTACCTGCTACCTGCTACCTTTAACGTGCTACCTTCTACCTGTAACCTACAACCTGCTACATTCTACCTGCTACCTACAACTTGTTACCAGTAACCTGCTACCTACTACATGCTACCTGCTACCTGCAATCTGCTACCAGCTACCTGCAACTTGCAATATGTTACTTTTAACCTGGTACCTGCTACCTGCTACCTGCTACCTGCTACCTGCTACCTGCTACCTGCTACCTGCTACCTGCTACCTGCTACTTGCTACCTGCAACATGCCACTTGCTACCTGCAACATGCCACCTGCTACCTGCTACAAGCTACCTGCTAACTGCTAACTGCAATATGTTACCTTTAACCTGCTACCTGCAATATGTTACCTACTACTTGCTACCTGCAACCTCTTACCGACAACATACTACCTGTAACCTGCTACCTGCTATCTGCAATATGTTACCTGCCTGCAACCTGCAACGTGCTACCTGTCTGCTACATGCTACCTGCAACCTGCAACCTGCTACCTGCTACCTACAACCTCTTACCTTCTACATGTTACCTGCAATATTTACATGCTTCCTGCAACGTTTTACCTGCAACCTGCAACCTTTTACCTTCTACTTGCGATGTGGGACTATTGAATATATTGGAACAACCCCACATTTGTGAATTAATTGAGGAAACTCTATTTAAATTGTCCTTGGCCTTTACAACTAAGCGATGTGGGGACTATTGAATGTATTGGAACAACCACACATTTGTGTGTTAATGAAGGAAATTATATTTAAATTATCAATTGCCTCTACTTCTAAGCGATGTGGGACTAATACATTCAATAGTCCCACATCGCTCAAGAGTAGAGGGCAAGGACAATTTAAATATAATTTCCTGCATTAAAAGGCAAATGTGGGGTTGTTCCAATACATCCAATAGTCCCACATCGCTTAAGAGTCGGGGCCAATGACAATTTAAATATTATTTCCTCCATTAACACACAAATGTGGGTTGTTCCAATACATTCAATAGTCTCACATCGCTTAGGAGTAGAGGTCAAGGACTATTTAAATATAATTTCCTCCATTAACACACAAATGTGGGGTGTTTTCAATACATTCAATAATTCCACATCACTTAGGAGTATAGGCCAGGGACAATTTAAATATAATTTCTTCCATTAACTCACAAATGTGGGGTTGTTCCAATACATCCAATAGTCCCACATCGCTTAGGATTAGAAGCGAAAGACAATTTAAATATAATTTCCTCCATTAACACATAAACGTGGTTTTGTTCCAATAGATTCAGTAGTCCCACATTTCTTAGGAGTAAAAGCGAAGGACAATTTAAATATAATTTCCTCCATTAAAACATATGTGGGGTTTTCAAATAAATCCAGTAGTCCCACATCGCTTAGGAGTTGAGGTCAAAGACAATTTATATATAATTTCATCCATTAACACACAAATGTGGGGTTGTTCCAATACATGCAATAGTCCCACATCGTTTAGGATTAGAAGCCAAAGACAAGTTAAATATAATTTCCTCCATTAACACACAAATGTGAGTTGTTCCAATACATCCAATAGCCCCACATCACTTAGGAGTTGAGGCAAAGAACAATTTAAATATAATTTCTTCCATTAAAAGACACATCTGGGGTTGTTACAATACATCCAATAGTCCCACATCGCTTAGGAGTCGAGGTCAATGTCAATTTAAATATAATTTCCTCTATAACACATAAATGTGTGTTGTTCTGATACGTCCAATAGTTGCAATACATTTTTTATTCCTCACTATCACGGCTTGAGGGAATGTTCGCTTCTATGTGTAAAACTGTTATTTTTTTCTAACTGAATACTCATCTGTTTGACCTGAAATTTGTCACGTTTTGTCCCAAATTCAGTCGAGATTTTTTCGTGGATTTTTAGGAGAAAACTATTTCGGGAGAATTTTTCAGAAATTTTGTGCAAACCAAGACTATATCCTCTACCAAAACTTGTGAAATTTTGCTGTACTTTATGCAATTTTATTCTCGGTTCGTATTGCACTGAAAAAATTCACACAAGTACTCTCATATGTTGTTTGCACCCAGTTAACGAAGCTCGTCCATAAACAAATCACAAAAAGAAGATACGGGGAAGAAAATCGGGACATTTTGTTTTCGGAAAACAAGTGTTGTTCACTCTCGGTCTGTGACCTATTACGCCATACTCCTTGGGTATTTTGGTTTGAAATTTTTACCAGACATTTGTCATTATGTATAATGAGTTTTGGCTGAGATTTAAGCCCCAAATTCCTCCCACAAGATTTGCAATAAATTTTTTATTCATCATTGCCAAGGCTGAAAGGAAGGTTCGTTTATGTGTGAAACTGTTTGAATTTTTTCCTAGGTGAATACTCATTCGTTTGACCTGAAATTTGTCGCGTTTTGTCCCAAATTCAATCGAGATTCCTACCTGGAATTTCAAAAAAATTATTTTGGAAAAAATTTTCATAAATTTTGTGCAAACCAAGACTATCTTCTTTTAATATCTGTAAAATTTTGCCCTACTTTTTGCAAAATTATTTTGGGTCCGTATTGCATTGAAAAATTATGAAAAAATTCACACAAGTACTTTCATATGTTGTATGCACCTATCTCTCCTCCGTAGACCACCCCGCCTCCCGAAGCTATCCTGTACACCTGTACCTTTCTTAAACTGCACATACGTCCTCACTGTCTCTCTGTCAATCGCTTCATTGTCCTCACCAAGGACGACCTCGATCCTCACCTCAATCTTGTCAAAGTCACAGTCTGGTCCTTCTCGGTGAGAAGATGATGAAGACCACCTCTGATAGGTTCATTATCGTCGCTGACTACATGAAGCTCATGGACAACCTCGGTGCCAACATCCTCGTCATGCCGGTGGAGGTGGTTCAACTATATTGGAAGTACAATCGTCTCCAACAACTATTTACAAAAGAAGAATGGCACTCTAAACCCTAAATATTTTAGAAATTCCAATTTTTAAATATTTATTATTTTATGTTTTTCTTAAAATAAATTAAAAAGTAGTGGATGTATAAAAAAAAAAAGGAGTGACAGATATCCAAAAGGCTGGGAGTTAATGGGCTCACTTATTCGGCTTGCTTTTCTTCTGCGTTGTACTTCTATAAGAGGATGTTGTAGCATTCAATACAATCTTTGTATTATGAGAAATTCTAGGATATCCTCAGAAATTTAAGGGTTTTCTTCTATATTGAAAAACTCTTCCTTAATGTGCCCAAACTCATTTAAATATTGGTCCAAAAAACATACATACCAAAACCCTTACAGTTCTAAAGATATCCGGCTAACCCATCTTGTAATATTAAATAGTCTGTGATCTGCACATCAGGAACAAAAATGTTTCCTTATGATATCACTCGTACGCACGAAACAATTAATTTGTATAGTCAGTATAGATAACAAATTAATCAATAAGTTTTTTCGGGGGAAAATAAATTGTAAAACATATTTCTGGTTGCAAGGAAGTAAATAATGAAAGATACACAACCTAGCACGAACCAAATTTCATAACATGAGTAGAAGAAAACGAAACCTAACCTCAATAACGTTTACATAATCATTTTTTTGTGTGGAAACAATTACGTTTTTTTTTCTTCAAAAAATCTATTTTGTTCACTCTCAGTCTGGGATTTATTTCACCTTATATCCTTGGGTCTTTTAGTCTAAAATATTTACCAGACATTTGTTATTGTGTGTATTGAGTTTTGGCTCAAATTTGAGCTTCAAATTCGTCCCACAAGATTTGCAATAAATTTTTTATTCATCATTGCCAAGGCTGAAAGGAAGGTTCGTTTATGTGTGAAACTGTTTGAATTTTTTCCTAGGTGAATACTCATTCGTTTGACCTGAAATTTGTCGCGTTTTGTCCCAAATTCAGTCGAGATTCCTACCTAGAATTTCAAAAAAATTATTTTGGAAAAAAATTTCATAAATTTTGTGCAAACCAAGGCTATCTTCTTTTAATATCTGTAAAATTTTGCCCTACTTTCTGCAATTTTATTTTGGGTCCGTATTGCATTGAAAAATTATGAAAAAATTCACACAAGTACTTTCATATGTTGTATGCACCCATCTAAGGAGGCACGTGCACAAACAAAACACAAAAGGAAACACAAAAGGAGATATAGGGCAGAAAATCCAGCATGTTTTTTTTCTTCAGAAACCCAATTTTGTTCACTCTCGGTCTTAGATTTATTACGCCTTATATCCTTGGGTCTTTTGGTCTGAAATTTTTACCAGACATTCGCTATTGTGTGTATTGAGTTTTGGCTAAGATTTGAGCCTGAAATTCGTCTCACAAGATTTGCAATAAATTTTTTATTCATCACTGTCATGGCTGAAAGGAAGGTTCGTTTGTGTGTGAAACTGTTTGAATATTTTTCTAGGTGAATACTCATTCGTTTGACCTGAAATTTGTCGCGTTTTGTCCCAAATTCAGTCAAGATTCCTACATGGAATTTCAACAAAAAATTATTTTGTGAAAAATTTTCAAAAATTTTGTGCAAACCAAGGCTATCCATCCTCTTTCAAAATTTGTGAAATTTCGCCCTACTTTCTGCAATTTTATTCTAGGTCTGTATTGTGTTGAAAAAATCCAAAAAAAAAATAACACAGGTACTTTCATATGTTGTTTGCACCTAGCTAAGGAGGCACATCCAAAAACAAAACACACAAAAAGATACAGGGGAGTAAAGCCAGGACGTTTTGTTTTCGCAAAAACAAGTTTTCCTGTTTTGTTTACTCTCAGTCTGAGTCTTATTACGTCTTATTCTTTGAATTTTTTTATCTGGAACTTTTACCAGACATTCCTTATTGTGTGTTAGACATTCCTTATTGTGTGTATTGATTTTTGAATGAGATTTGATCCTCATATTCATCCTACAATATTTGCAATAATTTTGTTATCATCACTGTTAGGGCTGAAAGGAATGTTTGTTTTTGTGGTCAAATCTGTTTAATTTTTTCTAACTGAATACTTATCTGTTTGTCCTGAAATTTGTCAAGTCTTGTCTTAGTTTCTGTTAAGATTCTTACGTAAAATTTAAACAAAATATTCTTTTGGAATTTTTTTTTCAGAAATTTGGTCCACTCCAAGGCTTTCCTCTTTCCAGATTTGTTAAATTTCGCCCTACATTCTGCAACTTTATTCTGGGTCGAGATTACATTGACAAATTCCGAAAAAATTCACACAGGTACTTTCAGATGTTGTTTGTGTCCAGTTAAGGAGGCACTTCCAAAAGCAAAACACAGAAAAAGATATAGGTAAGAAAAGGCATGAAGTTTTATTTTCGAAAAAACAAGTTTTCCAATTTTGTTTGCTCTCGGTCTGGGACTTATTACGCCTTTTATCCTTTGATCTTTTGGTTTAAAGTTTTTACCAGACATTCTTTATTGTGTGTATTGAGTTTTGGTTGAGATTTGAGCCTAAAATTTGTTCCAAAAGATTTGCAATAAATTTTTTATTTGTCACTGTTAGGGTTGAAAGGAAGGTTCTTTTGTGTGTGAAACTATTTGATTCTTATCCTAGGTTAATACTCATCCGTTTGAACTGAAATTTGTCACGTTTTGTCCCAAATTCAATTGAGATTCCTACTTGGAATTTAAAAAAAAAAAAATTTGGAAAAAGTTTTCAGAAATTTTGTGCAAACCAAAGGCTATCCTATTCAATATTTGTGAAATTTTGCCCTACTTTCTGCAATTTTATTTTGGGTCCATATTCCATTGAAAAATTATGAAAAAATTTACACAAGTACTTTCATATGTTGTATGCACCCAGCTAAGGAGGCACATCCACAAACAAAACACAAAATGATATATAGGGCAAAAAATCCAACACTTTTTTTTCTTCTTCAGAAAACCAATTTTATCCTTTGATCTTTTGGTCTGAAGTTTTTACCAGACATTCTTTATTGTGTGTATTGAGTTTTGGCTGAGATTTGAGCCTCAAATTTGTTCCAAAAGATTTACAATAAATTTTTTATTCGTCACTATCAAAGTTGAAAAGAAGATAATAAATAATTATGACTTCAAAAAGTCAAGACTACACAAATAAATAATGGATATACATACTACTTTTTTTTTTTTTTGGATAATGTTATTATGAAAAAATATTTATTTTATTAGAAATTAAATAGTTTTATATATACAATTTGAGTATTTTTCTTCTTAAAAGGCTACTAAAGTTATTAAAAATAAGAAATTTAGTAGACTTGTTAAATAATGAATTATAATTTTTTATTTGAATTATAATAAATGAATTAAACAAAATTTATTAATCTGTTTATATTCACTAAATTTTTATTAAAAAATTAAATAAATTCACCAATTTATTCATCAACACTTTTATGGATAAATATCTAATTCATCCAAAAAAATTAGTTTTCAAAAAAATAAATTAAAATGTATACAAATTCTATTATTGTCAAAAACAATATTTTTCATTTCAGTCTTTTATAAGAATACATTTATTCTCAGTCAAATACAAATTTAAATTAATATTTTAGAAAAAAGTTTAAAATAAATTATGAAGTTACAAAAAATATTAACAAAAAATATTTTTTTAATAATATTTTTTTATATGATAGCAAATAATTATTATTGATTTTAGTCTAACTGATGTAAATTTTATAGTAATATTTAATCTGAAAGTTTTTATAAAAGAAAAATATTAACCATAAATATTTCAAAATTTCATTAAAGAAATTCACACTGACATTGAAAATTTTTATAAAAAAAATATTAACAGTGACCATTTCAAAATTTCATTAAAGAAATTCACCCTCAATACTTTAGCTTGATTATAGCCTTTTGGACAAACATGCACCGTCAACCAGTATCCAGTGACTTGTGTCAAAATTCTAAGACTTATGAATTTCCTTGCTTCACCATCAAACCAGGGTTTCAGCAATCATACTTGATTGCCCCCAACAGCTTATTCACAATTCTTCTAACACCTTGGCAAGAATATTTCAAGAAATGCAACACTGCAGCCCTAGGCACACTATAATTCTTGCATCACAGTCAACTATATTTCAAAGCATTAAAGAAAATTATATTATATATTACTAAAATAATATTATAGATTATGCAATTTAAAATTATAAAGTTTAAATATAATTTTAAATTACCTAATTTAAAAAGTTTCAGATTATATAATTAAACATATATTATGAATAATTGGACCGTACTATGAAATTTTTCAAAAATATAGTAAAAAATATATATTATAAGTTAATTAAATAATATTATACAAAAGGTTATTTTTTTTATATTATGGATCTTATAGAATAAATTACTGTACCTTGTAATTGGTGGTCTGTATGGGCCGGAGTGCTTTTAGGGCCGTCTCCACATTTGTCAATCAAAAGTCATGATCTATGAGGACTATAAATGATTCATTATTAGCAAAGCCGTAAAATTTGAGAATTGTTCTCCAAGGACACCGATTTAGGGATTAAACAAGTACATGGATTAACCTCTGATATTTTTTAGCTGCAAGCTCCAGTGTCACTTAGAAAATCCATCTCTGGAACAAAAGAAACTCAGAAAGATCTGAACAGCATAGGCAGCTAGATCGTAACAAAACCAAACAAAAATTAAAAAAAATCAAAGACAAGCTTTGAAAATGGCTCAGGAGTCACTCTCAGAAACCCCAGATATCTCGCCCCCTTCATCTACAGCACAGTCTCAGTCAGATCCATCCCTTTCAAGTAACGGATCTTTTAGCCGGCTCAACGCTCAGGCACCAGAATTTGTGCCAACTCGAGCCACCCCACGGACCGATTTGCAGCAACCCAGGCTTGTTGTTTCACCTCCTCCTCCAGCTTCTAGTATGGTACACGTTTATTCACTGCCCCATATACCGATTCAAGGCCATGTCGTTCCCGTCCAGAATCATCATCATAATCTTGGCCATCAGCATCATGTTCCAGTTCACTACCGGTCTCATCATCACCCGCATCAGTATTATGTTAGTTCTGATCCTACCGTGCAGCAGTCTCAAGTTGATCCAGATCGTATTTCTTCTTCGAAAAGCAAGCTCTCTGACGAAGCCAGTCAGAAAATTTTGAATCAGGTAAACTTCAGTGGCCTTATGCGTATGCCAATTTCTCTGCAGAATAACCTGATTCCAAACTGAATTGATGATTCACTGTTTCAGTCTTTCCTTTGTTAACTCTCACGTATTGCTTCTTTTTTACCATTTTTCATCCTGGTGTATATCATTATCAGTCAAATATTTTAGGTAGCCAATCATGTATACTTATTTGTTTTTATACACTGTGTTCTATTCTTGTCCACAGATCAAGTTACGAAATGTTTGGATGGAGCTATTTTCAGGGGATGAGTATAGTTTTTTATTCCTAAATTAGGAGAACTATATAATTTTCAACAATAATGAGGATTTTAGATGTAAAGGGAAAAGAGATTAAGGTTTTTATTTTTTAACTAAGAGATAAAATATGATTTGACCATAATTTTCCTCCCTTCCCTTTTCACCCACAACCTTTTGTCCCCAACTTATCCTCAGTTATCCAACTGAAAGATGACTAAGAATGGATTAAATTGATCCTCAGCTGCACTAATCCCCCATATTATATTTATTTGGCCTTTGTTATCCTTGTAGTCATGGTTATCAAAATCATGAGCCAACTTGTAAATTTTTCACGTTCCCACGTCCTCAGACTTGCACTAGAATTGTGTTTTGTAGATTCTTATGAACTCGAGCAAACTCATGTAAAATTGTGAGTTTAGAGGTGATTCAACAAGCTCAATCAGACATTAGAAAAAAAACCTAAAACCACAATGGATTTGTTAGTTTATAGGTCACACGATTTTTGCAAAATGCTCTTAGAGAACAATTTCATAGTTTACTGGTTCACTCGCAAGTTTTTGTCTGTTTTGGGTGTTAATGTTGTGTTCTCCTATCTTACCAACATATATCTCTTGTTGTCTTCTCAGCTCCACTCATCTTCATTTTGTGTCTTTGATTCTCCTCGACACTTTGCCATCTCTCTCTCTGGTCCAGTCCAGTTTCAGATATAGGGCTAACAACACAAGTTAAAAAGTAGAGGGTTGAGTCATATTAGGGTTTTAACTTTTATGTTTTTACTCTTTTCTTGCTATGGTGGATTATTGGGCCTCCATTTAAGTCCAACAACAATTTTTTATCTAAAGCATAATATGCCATATAATAAACTAGAATAATGATAAAAGGATAATAATATTAGAAAAATATAAAAATACTTACAAATATATATAATGAGCCTTGCTTGTAGTGCAGATAAAGGTAGTCAAAATCGAGATCTTACTCATGATCGAAAACAAAAATATGGATTGTAAATTGTGAGACAGGAATGGTACGATCCTACATTATTTATGAAATTCATATATGCACACACAAAATCATTGTATCTCACTCAACTCATAATTGAACTTCAATTCAACATGACAAACAAAAAGCAATATAATAAACGTATGAAACAGATCATTAGGCATAAACACCACATCCTAGTTACATAGGAGTAACTCCTTCCTAGTTACAAAACAGTAAACCATAATCTCCATCCTAATTCCAAATAGGAATTTTATCCTAGTTACAAGATAATAATCCATTTAAAACAAATAATCTTGTAAGATAAAGTCATAATCTTTATAGACCTCCGTCTCCATCATTTCATTTCCATCTCCTTCATCTCTTAAATAAATAATGTTTGAATCATGTTGGTGTAGAGTTTCATCCTCTCCAACTTGGACTAGAACCAAGTTTTCATCCAAATCCAAGTTCCAAACCTAATGCTTCATTATGCTCATGCTCATCTTCTGTAATCTACTAGTCATCAAATTAACAATCATCAATATTAATTTGAACGGGTTTTCTTGTTTGCTCCTTCTCTGCTAATTTTGAATTCGCCATAACCAAGGCAATATCATTCATTGTGCTTTGCTTTAGCCAATTTCTTATCTTTGTGTAGACCTAAACAAATGCAAAGACAAATATGATAAGCAAGTAGTAGACTAGTAATTTTATTCTAGAGATATATTTTCATCAATATTAACTTACTATCTCAAAGGAACTCCTATTATCCACATATTTGGAGGAGCTACATGTCAAGCTCAATACATGAATGACAATTTTTGGAAATCTATATGCTCTTCCTTTTGTGAAATGATATAATAGAGAAATTAAAGATAAAGGTTGTATTTTTTTTACCTTTTCGAATTGTCTCATGAATTGGTATCTTCTCATAATCCTCTAGCATTAGGTCAACACAATGTGCAACACAAGGTGTCCAAAATAGTCTTTTCCCCTTTGCCATCAACATTTGACCAACAACTTTGTGATATTCTGCATCATCTATCACAACTTGAATAACATTGTCTTCCCCCACCTTTTCAACAATGATATCCATCATCTCAACTTTTTGCAGTAGTTTTGGACCTCAAAAACATAGAATGTGGTTAGTCAATTCATGCATGATCCAAAGAGAACAACATTTATAGGTTGTGGATAAAATCCTTCTATATTTGAAGGCAAGTTCAGGAAGGGGATTGTTGTTCAAGAAGGATGGAAATAAATATGGAGATGTATACTAATGCAAACTATGTTGGGTTTGTTACTGATAGGGGGTCCACCTCTTAATATTGCATGTTATTAGGTGGAAACTTGGTGACTTGGAGAAGTAAGAAACAAAATGAAGTTCACGGTAAGGGACTATGACTTTTTTTATGTGATAAAAAATCCGTTATTGGTTTTGCTCCCAGCCCATTTCAACATGATAGGACTAAGCACTTAAAATAGAATCACACTACATCGTTGGATAATGACCTTATGATTGCTTCTTACATCCCATTAAGAATTCAGCTAGCAGATTTGTATACAAAGTGTCTTCCTAGAAAATGGTTTCATGATCTTACATGCAAACTGGGAATGGTCGATATCCATTCACTAGCCTGAGGGGAGTGTTGAGTTTCTAGAAGATATTATCTATTTATAGAGTTATGAGGAAATATTGTCAATTATTGTAATTATTACAATTAAGATATTGTCAGGATACAAAGAGTCATTGTTGATTGTTGTAATTATTTCTAGGGTGGTAGAGTGCCTACAAATACCCTCTTGTACTGGTCTACTATTAAGAATTTGAATCAGATTTTCTCATTTTTTTTAAGTTGATATATTTCTTTATATTGTGTTTTTTCTTTTTTTTTTATCATAACTTGACTAGGGTTTTGGTTGAGATTTTTATATAATAATTTGTAGGTGGAGTATTATTTCAGTGATTTAAACTTAGCTACTACTGATCATTTGATGAGGTTCATCAACAAAGATCCAGAAGGTTTTGGTAAGAAAATATTTTTCAGTTTCCTTATTTTCTTACTGCATAACTGAATTGCTATGGACTCAAACAGTTAATTCTACTTCCTGCTTGATGTTTCTCCTTTCTTTCTCCCTAGGGAATAGGGTAATGATTGTTCAAAGAATATCATATTGACCAATATAATTGATTTATTGATTCTTGTTTCTGTAAGATAGTAGATGGTTTTAGATTTGTTATATTCTTAGTTTTGTATTATTTCTAATGCTTTTCTAAAACTATTTAGTGCCTATATCTGTTGTTGCATCTTTCAAAAAGATTAAGGCCCTCATAACCAGTCACTCCCTACTTGCGACTGTTTTGAGGAACTCATCAAAGCTCGTAAGTTTGTTGCCTTTCTTGCTTCATGAGCTAATGTTACTCTTCAACTTATATTTCTTTCTGTTTGGATATCTATTCATAATTTTATTCTTGTTGCTTTCAAATATACATCAATGCTGAATTCTCCAGGTGGTTAGTGAAGATGGAAAGAAAATCAAACGCCAGTATCCCCTGACTGAGTCTGATATAGAAGAGCTACAAGTAATTCTTGCTATAATCCTGTGACTGACTTTTAAGTTGTGCAAGACCGTTTATTAATGCTGCATTTGGTTTTCTTTAAACAAGCAATATCATTTGATGGGTTCTCTCACGATCCATGCATGTCATATGTTCTTGTCAAAATATTTTATTCAAATGTATTGTAAATGATGTTTGGTTTTATATCTTCTCTTTTTCTCTCACTCTAGCAATTTCATTTTCTGGTAGTCTCGCATTGTTGTAGCTGAAAACCTACCTGAGGATCATTGTCATCAGAATCTTATGAAGGTTTTCTCAGCAGTTGGAAGGTACTATTGTGGCTTCCATGGAATGAGGCTTGTGGTGCATTTTTTTAAGGCTTAACTTTGAATTTTAGTTATCATAAATTTTTATGCGGGCATGTCGCAGTGTGAAGACTATCCGTACCTGTCCACCTCAAACCTCCAATAGTGGGGCTTCTTCGGCTTCAAGATTAGGAAAAGTTGATGGTTTGCCCTTATCTAACAAGGTATACATTCATATATTCATGAATTCATGTACTATAGGTTCCATCAGGGTCATTATCCCCTGTTTTTGTTTTACATGAAATTTTTAACCTGTGGATTACACTTTTTCCAACCTACACATGAATTTAACTTCTAGTGATGAAATTGACCTTTCAATCTCCTTATGATGGTTTCCAAGTTTTTATAGAAGTTGTTTGAGGCCCTCCACACACAGAACAAAGCTATGTAAATATGTCTATTAGTTTTTGTTTCAGTCATTTAGAGGAAATTTAATTGCTTCCTATATAAGTTAGGTAGTTACTACCATGACTTGCTATTCATCTGGGGCCTGTTACTTGTGTTCAATTTGGTCACATGAGTTGGGCTGCACATCAATAAATAGATTTCAGGACTTTTTTTCTATTCTGACCTTGCAATGGACATATTTGTTTTTGTTCTTGTTAGTATTTCAAGTTTTCAATGATTTATAACTTATGTCAACTGGTAATCTTATGATGAGTTATAGGCATGCCCACCACCATTTTTGGTTGTTCGTTACTTTAATGTTGGGCATGAACTTATGCTGGTGAAACATGCTATTATATGATTCTCTCTCTTCTCTTTTAGAGTATTAATGAAAAGAATGTATTTTATATGGATCTAATACAACTTTTTGTGCCAGTTGCATGCGTTTGTTGAATATGAATCTGTTGAGCTGGCTGAGAGAGCAGTAAGTACCAGTACTTTTCTGAGTTGGCAGGGTATTATCTGAGGTTGCTTCTTATCTACCTCCCATTAGTGACAGATTGTAAACCATTCACAGGTTGCTGAGCTGAATGATGAGGGAAACTGGAGGAGTGGCCTCCGGGTTCGCCTAATGCTTAGACGCATGGTATACATTAAAATATTCCATTCCTCCATTTCGTGTATCCAAGTATCCCTCAATTATGGTTTGTATATACAATCAAGACGAGTGTTGGGAACAGTCTTAACACAATCTCATTGGATAAAATTTATTGATAATTACAATTCAAGGGAAAGATTTATTAAATAAGATGTGGGACCCACACATTTTTACTATTTTCAATAAATTTCAACCAATGATATCGAGTATATCCAAAAGAGTGTGTTAATAGTTCTAATGTCTTCATAACAGTTCTAATCAAATGTAGATTTGAAGAGTTTTTCTTTGGCATTTACAATTAGGGTCTTGCTAACCAGTGCTCTGATATGAACGATTGCGTGTATAAGCGTCTAGGTCCTCTCGTAAGAGATTTCGAAGAACGATTAGGCTTTGGACAAAGGGAACCTTTAGGTGGCTTCCGATTATACCAAGAACAATAACAATGATAGAGAATTGAGAAAAGGAAACAAACTGCATATATTATTCATATATCAAATAATAGTTCAATACTCTATTTATAGAGTACTAAATATCATAAAATCCCAATAAAATCTTAATAAAATCTTAATAAATTAAATAAATGATAAAATCCTAATAAAATAAATAAATGATAAAATCCTAACTAATTAAATCTTAACAACCCAATAATAATATTAATCAAATCCCAAAACTTTAGCATATAACAATGCCCTCCCCTCAACAACATTCTTGCCCTCAAGAATGGAACAATGGTACTTCGTCTTCAAATGAAATTATCCTTCTTAAGCATATCAGGTGTAGCAATGACGTCATACCCACGAACAAATCTTCTATAATATCCAGCTAAGCCCAAAAACCTTCTTAATTTTTTTAAGGTTTGTGGTAGAGCCCAGCTTACCATGACATTCAAATGGGCAATCGTATCAATTATGCACCCATATTTTTTATCCATTTGGGTATCTAAGAAATTATGAGTGCTGCCACTATCAATGAGAATATGTAAAGGTCGTTTTTGTTGATATCCAACTATTCTCATAGTTCTGAACCCAACCACTATGGTTAATGCGTTGACTGTGATTTGTGGCTCCTTCCTTTGCCATAATTCAGTCACATCACTGGGAGGACTATCATATGAGTCATCTTCCTCCATCTCCACATTGATTGAAGCAGACGACAATATAGGGACTGGTGTTGGATCCAAGACTCCCCTGTGGAATTTGGCCATCAAATTGCTTGAATTATTTCCTTCATACGTCCTGGCCAAGGTAAACGCATGTTGTAGAGACTGAGGTCGGAACATGCTTACCATCATCTGGATTTCTTTCTTTAATCCACCAAGGAAGCACCTTAGAATATGATCATCAGATAACTTCAATCTTGTAATGATTGAATTGAACTCTTCATGATAGGCATCAACTGAAGTCTTTTGTCGTATACGCAACAACTCAACCATGGGATCATCGTCAATTGCACCAAACCCCATGTTGTCATTGGAGAGGCCATGGGGCCCTTCTTCTTGAAATTGAGTAAGTAATTCCTGCATGGTGTCTTTCATAGAAAGAGTCAAGGTTTCCTTCAACGTATTCGCGAGTTCCCGAAACTTATTATCCATCCTTTGGGAGATTCGATCTTCCATCTCCTTAGCAGCTTGAGCGAAGCGTGTTGAATCTGCCATTGAAAATACTGGAAGGTCCTAGCTGATACCAATTGATATGAACGATTGCGTGTAGAAGCGTCTAGGTCCTCTCGTAAGAGATTTCGAAGAACGATTAGGCTTTGGACAAAGGGAACCTTTAGGTGGCTTCCGATTATACCAAGAACAAGAACAATGATAGAGAATTGAGAAAAGGAAACAAACTGCATATATTATTCATATATCAAATAATAGTTCAATACTCTATTTATAGAGTACTAAATATCATAAAATCCCAATAAAATCCTAATAAAATCCTAATAAAATCTTAATAAAATCTTAATAAATTAAATAAATGATAAAATCCTAATAAAATCCTAATAAAATAAATAAATGATAAAATCCTAACTAATTAAATCTTAACAACCCAATAATAATATTAATCAAATCCCAAAACTTTAGCATATAACATGCTCTCAAGACAATAGTTAAAGAAATAAAAGGAGAAAGTTGTTATTGAAAATTGTTAACATCTACATCTTTAATTTTGGATTAGTATTGAGTAATTAGAATCAAGATTAGATTATTATGATTTGGTCCAAGTTTGTTGTTATTTTGGATCAAAATCAAATATCTCTTATTTGACCTATAATGTTATTGAAGGACAAAAGTCTGATTTCATCTAATGATATTCAATAGAACTATATCTGTCTGATTTGAGTTGCTCCCTTTTTAATTTACTTTCCATTTTGTACATATTATGTAATTATATAATTAGGAAACGCTATCTATGTATGTATCTCTGTTATTTTTTAATAATGATGAAAATCTCCCTATAGGGTTTTTCTGTAGCAAGCCCTAAAATTAGAGCTTCAGCTCTGGTTCCTATGGTAGCTCATTATGGAGAGACCGATTATGAGATGTGGAAATTCCTCCACATCTTCCACTAATTCTGCGACACTGAAACCACATCATCCCTTATTGCATCTAATCTCTGGCCATGGGTACCAGCTCAAACTTTCAATCCAAGAGCTTAATGACAAAAAAACTGTGTTGAATGGGCTCAATCTGTGAAACTAGTCCTCAATGGCAAAGAAAAACTAGGCTATCTTATAGGAGACACCCTTCAACCAGAAAAAAAACAAACCCATCTCACCCAAGATGGAAGTTAGAAAATTCATTAATCATCTCATGGTTGATTAAAATGAATGACCCTTCCATTGTGAAGTCATACTTATTCCTCCCAACTGCAAAAGATGTGTGGGAGGTAGTCAACAATTTCTATTCTAGACTAGAAAAGTCTTCTCTGATTTATGAACTAAAGACTTTGCTATGGAAGTCCAAACAAGGATGTCATAACCTTTTACAATCTCATGGTTACTTTTCTTTGGAAACCAAAATCAAGAAGTGAGAAGAGAATGATGGAGTTTATGTGTTTCAAACGAGTGTCAACTAAGATTTGGATGAAGTTTGTGGTAGGTTTCTAGGTAGAAAACCCCTACTGTCATTGTGAAAAGAGTTCTTTGAAGTTAGGAGGGAAGAATATAAAAGGAAGATCATACTACTAAACTTTGAAGGTAAATGCAAGAGGTTGAAAGTTCAGCCTTGATTGTAAGCTGACAGGAACCAGGAGGTTGGTTGGTCCGAAGGAAAAACAGTAGTGAAATTGTGTCAATTCAACTCTTAGTCTAATGCCATGGCATTATAGGCTAGGTCACCCAAATCTTTTGTATTTGAAGCATTTATTTTTTTGAAGAACAAATAGATTAGGTAGGTGGTGAATTTTGTGAATTAAATGTATTATGTTATTGCTATTTTATTTCCAGTCTAAACCATCCCAAGGTCGAGGAAAGAAGGGACTTGATGTTGAAGTTGGTTGTGACGAGGATTATACTTCTGTGCCTGAGCCACATGCAAGTGAGAAACAATTAGAAGATGCTTCCTTCCCTGATACTCAGTTCCATGAACATGTGGTAAGTGTTTCTGCATATTTTTATTAACAGATTGTTGATGGTAGATAATAGTTTTGTTGCATTAGAGCAATTAATTACTAGAATCGTGTCTCCATCAAGTTAACTGGAATGTTTGAATTCCAACAATATCAAGCTTATCAAATATAACATGGTGTTTTAGAGTATGACAACTTGGGTACAGTACCAGCGATACTTTTGAAGCTACCCTTCAATTGAAATTGAAATTTAACTTGTATTGCACACAATAAAGGTTGCCACCAAAGGCCATCTTAAATGTTTGTGGTGTGGTACCTGACTTTTGTGTGGAAGTGTATGAAATTTATGGTATCTTATGCACTTTGTTATCCCTTCTTAACTACATAAGAAAATTATACCGGTTTTAACATGCCTTGTGAATGCCTGCATGCTTGGAAACCATTACCCCCTAAGTTTCAGAACCCTTCCAACATGTTTGAGCCCTTGAAAAGAAATTATGCTTTGGTTGATTGTGGTAACATGCCTTTGTTGATTTACAGATACGCTGAAAATAATGGTCTTTTATTGCAGTTCACAGCATATGTGTGCCTGTTCAGTTGTCATACGAAAAATTATAACTGGTAGTTTGAGGGCAAAGTAGCAACTGGTATTAACTTTTCTATGATTTAGGCCATAATTCTTTTAAATTAAACAGGGAGAAGAGCATGGTTATGAAAAAGAGACGGGGCAAAGAAAAGGTCGTAGCCGGGGCCGGGGCAAGGGACGTGGCCGAGTGCATTGTCATCAGAATAATCGTGTGGGAACACCCCCTTCAAATAATACAATTTTCACGGATCAAGTAATTGCCAAGCAACCCCCAGGGCCACGAATGCCGGATGGTACAAGAGGATTTTCAATGGGTAGGGGGAAGCCGGTAGCTGTTAATATAGCGTAATTTGTTTGATCAATGCTGATACAAGTTTGTAGTTGTGCTTATAGCGAGTATGTGTTGATGCTGTAACAGTGTGATTGTGACAGTACTAGTTTGGTTGGGTTAATCTGAAACAGTCTTCTTTCTTAACGCGATGTTTGTCTGTTAGATACTATGTGAACCGCCTAGGAAGTACAAAAGAAATTTAAGGATAGGCCAAAGGATGTGCAGACATAGGATATAAAGCTCGTTTGATTGTGTCGAAAATAAAATATCTTGAAAACATATGATAAATGATTGCAGTTATTTAAAAGATGAAATTATACCCTTCATTTCGAGACAAAGTAAATCTTGTAATCATAATGATGTTTTCTTTCAAAAGCATGTTCAGTTGCAATTATAATAGTTTTTAGAATTTCTCATCGTAGCATTTTCGATGACATTTTACACTATATTATATATACTTATAATATATATTTATATATATCATTTGAACTATTTCTTTCTAAATCCAAAATTTTGTTTGTTTTTTATTTAATTTCAAAAAATATTTATAGTTGAAGAAAAAACGAGTGAAAGGAAAATAGAAATTAATAAGTATTTTAAATTTATATGAAAATTTAATGCGGAATTTAAATCATTTAACTTGTTCAAAAATCAATAAAATATCACTATTCAATGTCTAAAAGCATTAATAAAATTTGGATGAGTTTATTTAAAAAAAAACATTGTCGTGTAAAACACGGACAAGATTTAGTGATTTATAGTATAACATATATATTGTTAATTTCAATTGACGTTTTCTGTAAATAGAGCCTTATAATATTACTTACTTGAGTTTGATTTTACTTAATTAAAAATTGTTATAATTATTTATTGAGAAAGAGAGAAGTTCACTTAAAAAACTTCGTGTTGTAATATTTATTTTAAATTTTTTCTTGATATTTTGTTAACACTTTAACAAAACAACATTATATTTGGTGTTTCATCTTCTATCTTTTTCGCTTTATTTTTACAATATACTTTTGCGTTATCATATATTATCAATTATTGTTTGTGTGATAGTAATTAACTTGTGGGTTAAAACAAAATATAAGAAATATATTTTATATAAAAACAAAAAACAAAATATAAGAAGTAGCGAAAACATTTTTTTAAATATGAAAAGGCAACGTTTAATATAATTAAACCTTACAATAATATGTAAATTATGCACACACAAAAAACCTTTTACAATTTAATGCGTGTTGGCTGGTGATAAACTGATGATTATCCGTTTTCGTGTTTAGCATAGGATAAAGAAAATTACTCTCTGCTTGTTGTTGGCGGCATTAGTATCACTTCAGCTGTGATTTTGTTCCCAAAATTTTAATTGTTTCTCAATTGGAAAAAAATTTAGAGGCATGAGTCTTAAGTGATCCTATGCCTTTAGCTTCGGAATAGTTCTAAGTCTTAAGTTTGGGAAAATCGGTCTTGGGGCCTCCAGATTTGCTGTGTTTCGATCTGTTTATCCGACCAAGTTCATCTTGTTTAGCATCTAGGTATTATGAATTACTTTCTAATATTCATGCTGTTTTATGATTGTGTTTTCCCTTCCAGTCTATGGGGCATCTCTGTTTACTAAGTTAACGATGAAATATAGATAAATTAGTTTTTGCCTCTTGGTTTGCTTCTTGGTGTCTTTGGATTCTTGATGACTTAATTTACTCAAATAAGCGTGTTTGATATATACAAAATCCAATCATACGTCTGTATAAGTTTGATTAGTGGTGAATATTAATGGTCTTGTAATTATTTTTTCTGTTGCCTCTACAGAGATAGAAAATTTCATTGGTATCACGGAAACAGATTTCAAATGACTATGGAGAAACAAAGCAGTTTTCGAGCATCTACTATGGAAAAACAGAAGAGTTTTCGTGGATTTATGGAAAAACAGAAGAGTTTTCGCATAGCGATGGAGAAGCAACTCAGCTTTATGGGAAGTGAAAGGAAGAAGAGCAAGGACTCACCTGGGAAACGTGGTGACTTACCAATTCATTTAGCAGCTCGGGCAGGGAACTTGAGCAGAGTGAAAGAGATAATTCAAAACTATTCTAATTGTGAGACGAAAGATTTGTTGGCAAAGCAGAACCTAGAGGGGGAGACCCCTCTTTATGTCGCTTCAGAGAATGGGCATGCTTTGGTTGTTAGTGAGATACTGAAGTACTTGGACCTGCAAACTGCTTCTATTGCGGCCAGAAATGGCTATGATCCATTCCATATTGCTGCAAAGCAAGGTCATCTTGGTAAGATACACGCAATTATGTTTGGGCCTAAGCTCCCCATAATTTTCTTTTCTTTGTTTTGGATTTTGTGAACAATTTTACCATGTAAATGAGTGGAGCATAATTACCCTGAAAAGATTGTCCGTGGGTGTGATATCTTACTTCTTGCTTCTTAGTTAATTAAGATCTAAACCAAAACCAAAAATCCATACGGTCTTTTCAGTCTTTTTCCATAATTTTGCAAGTAAGCCGCTCTTTGGATGTGTTACTTTTGGTTTGTTTAAGAAAGTTGTTGGAAATTTGTGTTTCCTAGTTAAAGAAACATTGTCCAGGAATTATTGTATTCTTCCATCCTTCCTTTACCCCTGCCAGTGCAACTGTCTCTCTTTATGCATATTGAAAATGAAGTTAGGGAAAGCATGAGTTGTATTATTGTAGCTTCTTAGTAAATTGACATGTACATCTAGTGTTAAAGTTATAGTTTATTATTTTACAATTATATTTTTTACTTCAATAGTTTTAGTACTTTGCCTTTCAGATAGTGTTGTTTAAGTTTCAGATATACTACCATGGGTGAGAATCCCCGGCAAGCAGAACCAAAGATATTTTTCACAAATAGCATGTCTGTTATTTCATTCTCTCTCGTTATATCTCTGACTGGGAAAAATAATTTTGCAGAGGTGCTGAGAGAGCTACTGCACTCCTTTCCCAACTTGGCCATGACCACTGATTTGTCCAACTCAACTGCTTTACATACAGCTGCAAGTCAAGGTCATATTGATGTGGTTAATCTCCTTCTGGAATCAGATTCTAACCTTGCTAAAATAGCCAGGAATAATGGTAAAACTGTCCTTCACTCTGCGGCTCGGATGGGGCACTTGGAAGTTGTGAATGCTTTATTGAACAAGGATCCAAGCACTGGATTTAGGACTGATAGGAAAGGCCAAACTGCACTACACATGGCTGTGAAAGGGCAAAATGAAGAAATTTTGCTGGAATTGGTAAAACCTGATCCAGCAGTTTTACACTTGGAAGATAATAAAGGAAATACAGCATTGCATATTGCCACAAAGAAGGGCCGTACACAGGTGATTCTTTATTCTTTTAGTATTTATTCCGTATAAAGAATATTAGCCATGATAAACTAATCATATAGACAGTTTTTAATTCTGTTCAATGATGAATATTCATGCTTGTTGATACTTCTTTTATGGATTAGAAATTAGCAGAAAATAGACAAGTAAGCCACATTTTGGCTACTGCAGAGATGTTAATGACCATATTGTCCATTAAACAAAACGTAGCAGATGCAAGCACAATTTGCTTGTTGAGACTTGAAAAACCTTGACATTGCAGTCAAAGTCGAGGTTGTGGACTGCGTTTTAAAACCTCTAAACAAAAGTGACCGGCTACTTGTTAGTTATATTTTTCTCTTGGTTGCAAAATGATGTACTAGGATCCATTAGGGGAACTCAATTTCAAGGTCAGGGCTACGGGTTTCAGCTTGAGGGTTTCATTGACTAATTTTACCTTTTGAGGGGCCATACATTAAATTAATGGAAAACTTTCAAAGATCAAATACATAAAAAAACTCTAAAGGATGGTGTTGGGGCTTGAGTGTCATGATCTTTATTTTTGTGAAGAGATACAAGAAGCCAATTTGGTTGTAGTGTTTTGACCTGTCCTTTTGATTAGCATGATGTTTCTCTTTAATAAGAGTTTTGTTTCCTGTCATATGTTGTTAGTGTAGTGATGCTACAGTTATGTTACAGTTTCACTCAGTTTTTATTCCCCAGGATGGGATAAAATATCCTTGCCCAAGCAAGAAAATATATAACCAGGAGCTAAAGAACATCTTAATTGTAATATATATTATTTTATCAGCAATTGTAATATATGTTGTTTTAAAATAGAGTGAGGGTTTTTATCGTAATACCTAATATGTTTTTTTTATCAGCAAATGTAATATATGTTGTTTTAAAATAGAGTAAGGGTTTTTATCATAATACCCAAGTTCCTCTCACCGCCCCTAAGACTAAATATCTCGGGGACTTTCATTCTGCAACACTTCACTCGGTGACACTTTGCTCAACTCCCTCATTGGTCATACATAACCCTTCAAGGTAGCCCTTCCTAACAATCAAAGTCTGATACCAATTGATATATACCCAAATACTTGGGGAATCCACCCTAAAAAGCTAGCTATTAAATGGGGAGAACCAAACATGTAAATACTCCACCGAGCATCCCATACTACTCTATATGGGACTTGGGCACTCCATAATACCTAAGTTCCCATCAGTCTTTCACTCCTTGGTCATAGTAATTGAAAAAAAATGCATTTTTGAAGCAAATTTTTGAGTTTTTTTACAACAATTATGTCTTATTTTGTTGTCGGCCTAGTGCCAATGTTGTTTTTGGTGCATGTTTGAGCTGACTATTTACTATTTTAATTGGACATTGACTGAGCATTGTCCAGCACGTGTTGTATGGGTGTTGAAGGAGTGTTAGTGTTGGAAGTGTTTGATACTTTGACACTACAATAAACAGTAGTGCACTACAATCTGTTTGATTTGTGGTCCAAGTTTCAAGGTACATTTTTGTTGTGGTTGTTATTAACAAAGATAGATGCACCAGATAATCTTCTTTTACACTTAATCTTGCCACAGCATTACTTGCTTGATATTAAATTACCTCCAACAAGAACATAATACCTTGTAGTGGAGCGTTTATAACTAGGTGAGTTAGCCCAATTAGCTTCAAAATGCCCAACAATTTATGTATTCATACAATAAGGCCTTTGCGAGGGGAGTTCTTAATATATCTTAGGATTCATACAATTACATTCGAATGGTTTTGACAAGGAGAGTTCAAAAACTAACTACTATATATACTCACTGCAAAGGCAATGTTAGGATGAGTTACAGTGAAATAGTTTAGCTTACCAACTAACCATCTGTATCTCCCAGGATCTGAATATGATTCTCCTTAGTCAGGTACAAGTTGGATACTTGGATTCATTGGTGTGTCTATTACTAGAATGTTTCTCGTTTTATTTATTCATTCATGATTTATTGTTAGGCATATTCTTATTCTTCTTGTTTTGATGGTACACATATTTTAACAATATGCCTGTTCGCTGTTACTTAAACATTGAAGTGCCGTTGCTATAGTATCATTAAGTATCTCCATTTTTAGTAGTCTAAACAACAACCCAGTGAATAATTGACCCCCTCCTTTGTCTTGTATCACCCAGGCCACAAGACAGCTTTATGATTTTGTTAAGAATAGTAGTTTCTTGTTTTGCCTTCCTGATCTAGCATCATTGAATTTGACTGAGGCAGTTTTACATTGTGTGCGTCCATACATGCAATTGAAGCTTAAGGAAGGAATGTAAACTCAAAGGAAAAATATGTAGGATAAATTTACACTTATGCATAGGCAGCATGATTCCATGACTAAGTTTCAATCGTATTAACTCTTCCTTTTCTTCATTAGAAAGACAGTTTATTTCTAGAAATGAAGAGAACTTGGCTTTCAATGTCTATTCTAAATTAGTCATTATTAATTGTAGAATGTTCGCCGCTTGTTATCAATGGAGGGTATCAACATCAATTCAACAAACAAGGCTGGAGAGACTCCTCTTGATGTTGCAGAAAAATTTGGAAGTCCTGAACTTGTCTCCATATTGAGGGATGCTGGGGCTGCTAATTCCACTGACCAAGGGAAACCTCCAAATGCTTCAAAACAACTCAAGCAGACTGTCAGTGACATAAAGCACGATGTACAATCCCAACTCCAACAGACACGTCAGACTGGCATGAGGGTTCAGAAAATTGCAAAGAAGCTGAAAAAGCTACACATCAGTGGCCTGAACAATGCAATAAACTCTGCTACTGTTGTTGCCGTTCTTATTGCTACAGTTGCTTTTGCAGCCATCTTCACAGTCCCTGGTCAATATGTCGAAAATAAAACAGATGGATTTTCTCTTGGACAAGCAAATATAGCAAACAATGCAGCTTTCCTAATATTTTTTGTGTTTGACAGCCTGGCATTGTTCATCTCTCTGGCAGTTGTAGTGGTTCAAACTTCCGTAGTTGTTATTGAGCAAAAGGCAAAAAAGCAGCTTGTTTTTGTCATTAACAAGCTCATGTGGATGGCTTGCCTTTTCATTTCCATTGCCTTCATTTCTCTTACATACGTGGTGGTGGGATCACACTCCAGATGGCTTGCAATATATGCTACAGTGATTGGAAGTTTGATAATGCTCTCTACAATTGGCTCCATGTGCTATTGTGTAATTTTGCATAGGATGGAGGAGACAAAACTGAGGACCGAGAGTCGGTCGTTTTCCATGTCTCATGCATCAGACCAAGAGATTTTAAACAGTGAATACAAGAGGATGTACGCACTGTAGGATAATTGATATATCCAGTATATTCTTGAAGTGGTGATAGTAGTTTCTTTCTACTATCTGTCAGATTGTATGAAGATAACCTATGATCTTTGTTAGACTACAGATACCGTGAGAACAGAGGGAAAGGAAGAAAATGGGTGGGGAATTCTCGCCACGTCCACTCGTAAGTAGAAAGGATTTTATCAAATTTAGCATGATCTTGGTGAAATAGTTGTGGTGCTGAAGACTTCTTTAATAAAAGTATGCAAAAATCACTATATAGCTTACCATTCCAACTAGATTGGCATATAAGTTATATAAATAATTTTTAGCATACGAAAATGACATGAAAGAAATAGAGAAAAGATATGTAAGATGACGAAAACCTACTTAGTTAATAAACCTATAAAATGATGGATGAAACTTATTCCTATAAAATTCATAGCTAATGAAATCTGGAATAAAATTCCCCGCCTATTAGCTCCACAATTAGCAAGTTTGTCGGAGAAGAATTCCTTCTTTATGGATATTTGATACGAGAAAATTCATACTTTTTATCCTACTCAAAGTGTTACTCAATGAGTTAGAAAAGGCTTTAACCCCCAATATGGATTATGTCATTCTCTGTCCATAGCAAATCCAAATATATTAATAACTCCAGATATTTCAGCATATACATTAACCTATTGACCAAGAAAAACAGCCAGCAATAGCGATAGAATAATCCTGAAAAAATCCCTCACAAGCAGCTAAGTTAGACGATCCTTTGCACTTCCATCAATATTGCATTATAGGAGGTTACCAAATAACTGGAATACTTGGGAAGAACTAGGATGAGTGTTAATACCAAAAATTTAGGCACACAACATTGAGTTTTGTATATTAGATTTCACAAAAGAAAGGATGAGATCTGCCAACCGTCTAGATCCTACTTTTCAAACTGCAGTAGGAACTGAGTTATATTTACGTTAGTCATATTTCTACAAAATTTTCCGAATCTTAAATCACTATTTGCTAATTGAAGTATTTAATGTTATTCATTTAATCATTGACGTCAACGTATTTAATCATTGACGTCAACGTCTTCAAAATGAACCTAAATTATCACTATTAAGTTAATTTTGTTTAGTCTAACAATACAAACTGTTTTAAATATTTAATTGATTTTAATTATTATTTCTTAATTTATCATTTTAAGTTTCCAAGAAATATTGTGAAGTTTCTCAAAATAGTATCGATGTATGTATAACTTCGATCGTCTCGATCATGTAAAATACAATTAACATTTCATCGTAGCATACCAAAGCAAATGGATGTTTTTTTTAACCTATATTTTTCCATTTCATTTTAATTTACTATATTTTATTATATTTCTACTTATCAAAATATAGCTCTAGTCTCCGAAGATCAATAAGAAAGAATAATATACTGTATATTAAAAGATATTGTAATTTGACTGATTATAAGATAATAATTAAAATAAGTACAGGAGTAAAATATTCTAAGTGGACAATAAAAGTCAGCCTAAAACAAATTAAATTAAAATAAAATTTAATTTAATTTATAATCTAAAAATATTTATTTTTAATACTTTTATTTCTTATTTTATGTTGAATAATGACATAAATTTGTAAATCGAATAGAAGAGTAGTCTATTAATTATTTTACGACACAGTGTACACTTTGTGGTTAGGTTTCATCATGTCACATCTGGTTCCAGTTAATAAGAATGTAACATCTCACGATAATTCTTCAAAACAAATAATAAACAATTGTTAAGAAAATTAAAACAATTAATAAAAATTGATTTATTATATATTTATAATTTCTATTTAACTTAATATATTCAGCAATATTTCTTAATTAATATATTATGTTCCCTTTTTAACTTTAATAATTAATCGCATTTGTTAATATATATATATATATATATATATATTTCATATGAAAAGGAAATATTTTATTTTGAAATTAATGTTAATATATATTTTTTAATATGTTGTATATATTATTTTTGTATAAAAATTTATAATTTTATTATCATTATTATTAAGATAATGACTTTTTTTATGTAAACATTCTATTTTATTTTATTTTTGTTAAAAAAGTTATATTCATTTCTCTTTCCAAAGAAAATATTTAAATATAAATTATTTTTTAATACCTTTTTATAATTTCTTAATTCAAGAGTTATCGAAAATTACATTCTCAAAATTTCATTGTTTTTATTATAAATGATTGATAGTTTAAGGTTTTAGACATACTAAGTATGATCTATTTTTTAATATCTTTTCTAATTTTATCTTTAGCTTTTGATACCACAGAATGTGACAGTTCAAAGTATTTATGAACTCAAGTGTATGGATAACTTGCTATATAAAATTCGAAAAAGAAAACAAATATTAAGTGTCCTCATATATTTATAAAAAAATTTGTACATGAATATTATCAATATTATTTTCAATTAGCATTGACTATTGTCATTTTATGTCAAATTAAAATGGCCTAGATATAAAATTTGATGATAAGTTAATAAAAATTAACTTGTGGAAATTATGATAAAAGAATTATAATGTCATAAGAAAATTGAAAAAAATTTTGAAAACTTAATTTGTTTTGCTTTATTTTTCGCTAATTAAATAAAAATAAAGAATTATCCGTATGTTTTTCCTTCTAAACAAGGCTAGTGCTAGAATAAATTAGTTTATGTTAAGTAATAGAAAGGGTAATATGGATTCGGAGACATCGGGTTCCGGCAGGGACTGGTTCTTCCCGTCGCCATCGTTCTTGCGGTCCTCTTCTTCTTCGCAGTATGGCCATCGATTCTATTCAAACTCAAAGCCTTACACTCCTCCTACCCTCACTCGCATCCGTCATCGCCGTAGAGTTAAATTCCCCCGGACTCACACTCTCACTAACGACAAACCTCAGCTTTCCGACACTCAAAACAACGTTAACTCATCTCCCAACAATAACCTTATATTCCCTTCGCAATCTCGTTTCCAGTTTGCTCTCCTGGTAGGTACTAGATTGCTCTTGTCGCTCTGTCTCTCTCTCTCTCTCCTCTCACTGTTTCTTCTTTTATGTCCGTGTGGGTGCAGACGTTGACTATTGTTTTCTTTTTGCTGCTGCTTCTGCTTCTCCTCCGTAATGCGCATCTAGAAAGTCAACTCACTAAGTTGCAGGCAAGGCTACTTCTATATTATACGCTCACTCTTTCATCTCAAATCAGATTACTTCTATTCTGCTCTTCAATATCATCCTTCATCCTTCACAACTTAACCAAACTAAACTTTTCTTTGTAGGGTGATATTCTCGGCCTTAATATCATATTACACGCCTGCCACCAATTGGACACCTTCAACGTGACAAGTTCTTCATCTCAAGACGCTAATTCTGGGTTAAGCGAAAATTTCAAAAGAAATCTAGCCCTTTTTTTCTCCTTCATACTTCTTTTTATCCCTCTCATCATTTTCAAGTACATAGACTATGTGTCGAAATCAATATTTTCTGACAATTTATCCGAAAGAGTTTCTCTAAACAAGCAACTAGCATATCGGGTTGATGTCTTTTTATCGGTTTACCCGTATGCTAAACCCCTCGTGTTGTTAGTGGCAACGGTGTTGCTAATTTTACTTGGAGGATTGGCCCTTTTTGGGGTAACTACCGAGGATTTAGCACATTGCCTCTGGTTATCTTGGACCTACGTTGCTGATTCTGGCAATCATGCCAGCTCTCAAGGTATTGGTCCTAGGTTAGTTGCGATTTCCATTAGCTTTGGTGGGATGCTTATATTTGCAATGATGCTTGGACTTGTGTCCGACGCAATATCTGAGAAATTTGACTCGCTGAGGAAGGGAAAAAGCGAGGTGGTTGAGCAAAATCATACTTTAATTCTTGGTTGGAGTGATAAATTGGTAAGACTCTGGTGTTACCATCTGTTGGTTTGTCTTGTCTTGTCTTGTAACCGTCCTTATGAAATTTTCAACGAACGAATGAATAATTCATTATCAATTCAAACATGTATCAATTTATTACTGTTTGGCCAAGTGATTTACCTCTTTGGTTGACTTTTTTTGAAATACTCACGTGTCTTGACCTTAAATAATGTGATTGGATGTGTAGGGTTCATTACTAAATCAGCTTGCCATAGCCAATGAGAGTCTGGGTGGAGGAACTGTTGCAGTGATGGCTGAGCGAGACAAGGAAGAAATGGAGCTTGATATTGCAAAAATGGAGTTCGATTTCAAGGGAACATCTGTCATATGCAGAAGTGGCAGCCCTCTGATTGTGGCTGATCTGAAAAAGGTGTAGGATCTACTTTAACCTTTTGGAATTGTGATTTTCTTTACCTCTGGTATAATAATGAATTCTAATGTTAACATATATTTTAAAGGATTCTCAAGAGCAATAGTGACGGAGATTGCTCCAAGCGTGAGATGTTTTGTACCGAAGGAATGAGTAATGAGAGGCAGCGGAAGTAGTTATAGGAGGAAGTGGGGTGAAGGCACGGTGCAACTAAGCTAGCTTCACATTGAAGCTTGTCTGAAGAAGAGTTCCTTCTTCTAAGAACCCTAGCAAGAGTGAGAGTGAGAACTTAAGAGAGTTTGAACTCAAAATGTCAGAGTTTCTTTACATCAAATCAAGTCTGAATTTATAAGAGGTGAAGGGCTCTATTTATAGCCAAGGACAGGGAGTGAAGCGTGTAGGAGAAGCTTCCCTAACCCTATTTATAATTGGTTCAGTTATAGTTGCCAAAACTCTATAAAATTAAACTTGCTGTCAGGGTTTAGCCAAATCTGTTTCTGCTGCTGTAACTTGTAAGAACTCAGGCACATTGCAATTTGGAAGATGTTAGTTCTTAGCAAGCAGTGTGCCCTTATTAGAAAATATTTATCAGATCAGAAGAAATAAGAATAATCCAAAGGGCCAAATGGGTCGGCCTCTGTTAGGCCTTGTTAGAATTTTTTTTAGAGAAGTTGTTATAGTTAATTAATCACTTTAACTACAGTAGCAGAGGTAGGATATAAATAGAGGAAGCAAATAAAATTAAATTCTACGTTTGTCAATTACTTCTGGGAGGAAGAGACCAGAGTAGGAGAAGCATATTTAATAAAATTCCTCCTTTTCTTTCCATTAATCTCTACATTTTGACCATATCTATCAGAAGCATATGACTGATGGTTTAATTACTATGCTGTGTAACCTGTTGATAACTTGTTATGCAAAAATGCCATTTACTGCCACTAGCCTTTTTGTTTTAATCTTGTGCTATTTTTCTTCACTTGTTACGGTATATTATTGCATAAATGTTCATTTCTGGTGGAAGATGCTGCCCTATTTTAATTTGTATATTTGCTTGCTAAAACCATGTCATATTCAGGTTTCTGTTTCAAAAGCACGTGCTATAATAGTCCTTGCTGAAGATGGGAATGCTGATCAGGTCTGATTGATTAATATGTGCTCCAAGTTTAATGAGGGTGGGTAACCATTAACTTACTTTTTGTTGGTACAGAGTGATGCCCGAGCATTGAGAACAGTCTTAAGTCTGACTGGAGTAAAAGAAGGATTACGAGGGCACATAGTGGTTGAATTGAGTGATCTAGACAATGAAGTCCTTGTTAAACTTGTGGGTGGTGATCTTGTTGAAACTGTTGTAGCTCATGATGTCATTGGTCGCTTGATGATTCAGTGTGCTAGGCAGCCTGGACTTGCACAGGTCATCATCTACTACCATTTCATGGTGTTCTAAGTTGCATAATTCATAATGTTAATCCAGTGCAGAAATCCTCGATTATTGGTTTCAAGTTATATAATTCTTAACAAGAATAACTACATGCTTGTTGTTTGTTTGTATGGTGTATTACTTGTATTTTTTTGGGTGATCTTCTTCCCTATCCTTCCATTTTTTGTAAGATAGGATTTTCCTTGTTGCCTCCTTTTGGTGTTTTGTCCATGCTACCTTTTTTTCTTTCAGATTTGTAGAGTGACTGGGGAGTTTTATTGGGTTGTCCTTGTTCTGCTTTGTTTTCTTTTTGCAATTGCAATACAGTTGAAGATGAGATATTGATCCCCGTGTCTTCTCTCTAATAAAACTTTTTTCTAAAATATTGATGAGCTCTCTTTGGCAGATTTGGGAAGACATACTAGGATTTGAAAATTGTGAATTCTACATCAAAAGATGGCCACAGTTGGAAGGCATGCAATTTGAGGATGTATTAATCAGCTTTCCTGCTGCAATTCCTTGTGGAATCAAAGTTGCATCGTACGATGGTAAAATTATTTTGAATCCAGATGACTCCTATGTTCTACAAGAAGGTGATGAGATTCTGGTTATTGCAGAGGATGATGATACATATGCCCCAGCATCCTTGCCTACGGTGCTTTGTCTCACATAAATTCCTGTTTCTCAGTTCTCTTTTTCTCTATTAATGTTTTTTCCATGGTTTGGTCATGACAAATACATGGTCAAATGATAATAAAAAGTGGAGTTTATTCGAGCTAATTTGTGGCATGTAATAAGTTGTAATGAATCTTACGAAAAATCACAGAATCTGAAGAGAGAATAGAATGATTTTCATTGATAATTTCAAAATGATATTAGACAGGTATTTATAGCATGGTACAAGCTACATAGAAGAAAATAAATCACCTGTAATAATTAGAAAAATATTCTAATAATTAGAAATAACTTCCCAGATAGACTCCTTTGATTCTAACCTAATGATACACTATGATATTGACAATTAATTTACAATATCTACATTTACAGCTCAACACCCCCCTTGAGCCAAAGAATACATGTCTTTCATTCCTAGGATGATTATTAGATCATGGAAATCACTTAATGTTTGATAAAGAGAGTGTGATCTCCTTGGCTTTGTTTGTTCCAGAGCCTGCACACTTTGTTATTTGTTTATGTCTCTTTAAAACCTTGTGGAATACTCGATTTTTTCATCTAGGCTGCCATGGAGATATGCATCCTTAACTTTGAAGAGGTTTCCAACTTAAATATAGCTAAGTTTAACAGAATTCTTAGTGTTCAGTTTGTTAGCTGAGAAGAATGTTTCTTAATAATCAATTCCATAACCTTGGGTGTAACCTTTTGTTAGCATTTTTTTTGTTCCTAAATTCTTTCATGACCTTTTTAAACCTGTCATAAACAGGTTTCCAAAGTTTGCACACTGTTATTTATTTGTCTCTTCAAAAACCTTGTGGAAAACTAAGATTTTCAATCTTGGCTGCAGTGGAGATATGCATTCTTAACATTGAAGAGGTTTCCCTTTTTGACAAGGCCTTAGAAATAGTTTTAGGTACAACTAAATTTAGACTCAGGAATAGCCTTTTATGGTTAGCTGATAAGCAATAAGGTGAAACATAATTAGAGAAAGGATAAACAGTTTTCAGTTTCTATTACCTTTTCTAACTGAGAAGATCTAGATCATCTATAGGGATGGAAGGGACTTCATTTATTTGTTTGTTTCTGTCCACTGTCTCAGATTTCAGGACTTGGGTTGGATTCTTAAACTTGTTTCAGAAACAGCTCTTTTACTTGAGTTCTGTTTAGAGAATCTTGGAAAATTGAATTAAACTGTGGGGGAAGATTCAATGGGAGGGTTGAGTACCTCATGGTATGTGTCACTAGCTGATTTATTTGCTATTTTGGAGCAGAGTTTATTGAAGCGGATGGGCCCAATGGTTTGACAATACTTGCTGGCCTTTTTGGTAGTTCAAGGAGGGAGCTTACATTGATCATCATCTATCACTGGAATTTCCTCTTAAGAAGAAGTCTAGGAGAAAAAAAAGGTTGTGCACAGTCTATTTGTTTTTTATTTCTCCACCGTCCTATTATGTTATTCTTCTCTCTCCCGCTCATTCTTTCTCTTTTTGCTTTTTTTCCCATTTAAATTCTTTACCGATGGTATCAAGAGCTGGCTATGGACAGCCACTAGACCATAATTTTTTCACCCCTGGACATTAAAACAAGATCCCAGGCGATGATGTGTAAAATAGAAGAACATTTCATTCAAAATGAGCAGAGGCTTATGAAGGTTGATACATAATAAAAAATCTGCTTCAGCAATTAGTATGTGAAAAGGACAATGCCTCCAATAATCTTGGATGTGACTGCAGCGAAGGTTGACAATTACACACTATCAATATCACTTTTACGATTTGATTAGTCTGTGACAATGTCACACCTTGGAAAAATTAATGATGAATTTGATGCTATTCCCTGTAAACTTTGGTCATCTGAAATATTCCCTGTAGATGTTTGTATGGCTGGTTTGCAAGAGGGATATGAAGTTCCACTCGGTTTATTCAAGCCAAGAACCATGAGAGAAGCTTGCAGCTTGGCATTTCTGCTAGAAATAAAACTGCAATGACATGATGAGAGGAAAATGTCAACCTTCATATGAATTGCATGGTTGTTGGCAGTAATAACATAGTAGCAAGTACACAAGTTACGTGCAGGTCTAGCCTGAATACATTAGTTAGAACTTAGAAGTGGATCCCAGCCATAAGAGAAATCAATTGTTAGGAATGGCCAAGAATGCCCCCCTCAGAATTCTTCAAAAACATTAAAATATTTGTTTTTACTTCCATGTTAAGGATACTAATTGTATGGCTGGTTTGCAAGAGGGATATGCAGTTCCACTCGGTTTATTCAAGCCAAGAACCATGAAAGAAGCTTGCATCTTGGCATTTCTGCTAGAAATAAAACTGCAATGACATGATGAGAGGAAAATGTCAACCTTTATATGAATTGCATGGTTGTTGGCAGCAATAACATAGTAGCAAGTACACAAGTTAAGTGCAGGTCTAGCATGAATACATTAGTTAGAACTTAGAAGTGGATCCCAGCCATAAGAGAAATCAATTGTTAGGAATAGCCAAGAATGTCCCACCCACCTAAATTGTATAGAATTCTCCTCTGCCCTTGAGGTGTGTGCGCACAGTTTGGGACCAGGTAAGATACTTTTCTCCATTGTTCCTATAAAAGGCCTGAATACTTTTGAATCTCGCCAATCTTCTGCACAGAGCTGAAATCCTAAATTGAATTTCAATTGTTTGATATGAGGGTCTAAGATTCAGATCCTGATATGATGTAGGTTCTGAACAGTCACAGAATAAAGAGTGACAGATATGTAGGTTGAACCACTAAATAAAAGAGAGTTGTAGCAGCAATGAAGGCTGTCCAGGGAGAGAGAAAACATCAATGAAGGCTTTCTAGAGAAGTTGCAACAATGATGGACACTGAAACGGGGAAGAAGAGATCAGAACTTGTTATGAAATAAAAACGTGTATACAGAAGGAGGTTATGTTAGACTGTTAGAAAAGAGTTAGTGAAGTTAGCTATAAGTACCAAGTTAGCTAATTGTTTTTCATGTAATTTATTTTCTTGTAAACACATATCTGTTATTCTGAGAATCTTCAATCATGGCTTTTCATAACCTTTTCCTCCTAAGGTTCCCTCTATGTTCTTCAGGTTCTTGATTAATTCCTAGAACTAGTTTTTTTCTTAACAGAGTTCAAGGAAAAAACTAGAGCTCTGATGCAATGAGAAAAATTACAATTCAAATAGAGAATAGAATGATTCTCAATGATAATTTCAAAATGAGATTACACATTTTTTTATATAATGGTACAGGGCTAGGTAGAACGAAGCAAATCACCCCTAATAATCAGAAGCAATCTCGTAATAGTCGGAAATAACTTCGTAGACAGTCTCCTACATAGAATCCATAAGTTCCAAGGATTTCAAACTTGATACACTGAAATAGTTTACATTTAATTTACAATCTACACTTACAGCTCAACAAATTTCTAGTAAATTTTGTTCATTGGATAACATTTTTTGTTGTGGGCTTTAAACTTATTTATCAAGGGCTAACAGTGATCTTTGTTACACATTGAGAATAGTAAAGCCAAGGAAGTCAAGACCATTTTTTGAAGAGAGATTGAATGATATGGTTTCTTGCGCCCTTTCCTTGTTGATTTCAGGTTTGGAGGGGAAGCTTGCCCAAGGACTTTGTTTATCCAAAATCTCCTGAGAGAATCCTTTTTTGTGGTTGGAGGCGTGATATGGAGGATATGATCATGGTAATAATATAAAAAATTTGTGGCTATGGTCCCGTTTTTACTTCAGTTACCGTAGTGTATGAAATAGAGAATTAGAGGCATAAGATGCTGAACCCGTGTGTTTGAATGACACCATGGAACAAGGCTTAAATAGTTTGTTATAATAAATACACATAATTAGAGGAAATTTTGTTTCCTCTAAACTCCATACACTTTGCCTATAAACCATAAACACAACATATTCAATTCTGATTTTGTTTCTTCTAAGGCAATATATAAAATATTTAATTTTAAGAGTCAGATAAAAGTTACGCTTGATGTGATATATTAAGAAATTTTTTGGGGGAGTCACGGCATTCCTCTGTCCTTGCAACTGTTTATTTGTGGTGGGCATGAATACTTTTTTGGGCCTGTCCAAGTTCTCTCTATTTGTTTAGGTTTTGGATGCATCTTTAGCACATGGATCAGAACTCTGGATGTTCAATGATGTTCCAGAAAAAGAAAGAGAAAAGAAGCTAACTGATGGTGGCCTTGACATAAATCGATTAGAAAACATATCTCTGGTTAATCGTGATGGGAATGCTGTTATACGCCGCCACTTGGAAAGCCTTCCTCTGGAATCATTTGATTCAGTAAGTGAAATTTATAGACTTTATTTCAGGAGATTTATTTCCTTTTATTTGGATTTCATTTTTCTTTAAATACCCATGTATTGTTTCTTTTTTAAATAAGAAAAAGTAATTCCATAATTATTGCGTACTGCCTACACAATTTTTCACAATGGGGAATCATTTGAAATTGTGGTGGATATTCTGGCCTTTGCAGATATTGATTTTGGCTGATGAATCAGTAGAGGATTCAGCAATTCAAGCTGACTCTAGATCTCTTGCCACTCTACTTTTAATTCGTGACATACAAGTGAGTTTGTAGTCTAACGAAATTTAAGCTTTGATATATCTTGATAACAGTCTATGTATATGCTAGCCGATTTCTTCTGCTACTAAACAAGCATTATCATTCTCTATGTGTAGATCATGTAATGCCCAATTGTTGACATTAAAAAAAGCATCTAAGCATTTGACGTTGATAGAAAATTGCATACTTTATATTTTGATTACTAAGGGAAAAATCATAGAGTGCATTCCTTTACTGAACTGTACATACACGTATACATACATTCATGTATATTATATATACAGACATGTGTAGGAATACATACATGTTAGAATATTTGAAAAACTTAGTAATCACCCTTGTCCTCATATAATAATCCTAGTTCAAGAGCCTTTATATATACATATATGTATATATACACACGCACATATAATTATATATATATATATATATATAAGAATGTGTATAATATCATTCCAATGGTGAATTCGAGGGTCTTGCATATGAATTGACTAACAACCCAAACTACAAAAGAAAGATCAGGTCTTGTGATTATGAGACACATGAGTTTACCCTCTAAAATCCTATTTCTCGTGATTTTTTTAATAGTTCACCTTAATTAACCATTAAATTTTTTATTTGGATCTATAGGACTACAATTAGTCATGCATATTTCCTCCAAAATATCTATAGCACCTTTTCTCTCTAGATCACAATGCCTTCCTTCGATTGGGCCATCATAATACCAAGAAATTATTTTAGACTGACAAGATCTTTGGTTAAAAAGTGGCTAAATGTGTTTTCGGCTAAGTGGTATCATTCCTTATAATAACTATTTCATCAAAATAAACACTTTTTTCAAAGAGAAGTATGGTAATGGAACATGTTGAGATATTTTAGGATTTTTCCAGATTTGATTCTTATTAGTTTTAATTTTGTATTTATTGGTTTTAATTCTTTATATTTTGCTGTATCTCTTGTTTTTATTTCTAGCATAACAGTCCCACAATCTAAGGGATTCTGCTTATTAGGATATGCGTTGTTTGTTTCCGAAAATACCCAACTCATCTATGTATATATATCCAATGTATGTAATGAGAAATATAAGAAAGAATTTATTCTCTTTCAAACTTGAGAGAACACTAAATGGCCTACTTCACTTCTTTTCAACCCGAAGCCCTACATCACATGAGGAATCTGAATAGATCGAATACCTTGTTAGAGCAATGGGCCAGTCTAAATTATCGTCATTGGGATTCATAGTAGAAGTGTTTGATGGTGAAGGACATGAATTATGTAGGGACCATTTCTTTGTGTCTGACATGTAATGATGGGGACATGAATTTAATGATGGTAGCCTTGACCTAGGTACCATTGATGAGCACTGTGGTGGCAGTCAATTGTGACAACCAAAATTTAGCATGTGTACGACATGCACATAATAAAGCTCCTCGAATAGAAGGCACATGAAGAAGGTGTTGTCTTAAATACTTGGGTATGTCGCACTTAACAAGGCACACCGAACCCTATGATCTTCAAAGAAAGGGTTTGTTGGTGGGGTGATGGAGTGGACATGACCAAAACAAAGTGGGATCGTTCCTACTAGAATTCCAATTTGATACTTTGAATATCAAGGGAAAATCATCGAGTTCATTCCCTCACTGATGCATACATGAGTTTGAACAAAAAGCACAAATTAGGAAAAAGGGTTTCAAGCTATGACACTAAAAACATCTTGCATTTTTTGTAATTTTAGTAAATAATAAGTTGTTTAAGAAATAAAATAAAATTGGTTATAATTAGATAAATGAGCTTAAATCAGGATAAAGGGAGATGGTTTTTAAAGAAAAAAGGTCACTAATGTGGGGAAGTTCCACATCACCTGCCTCAATTCTTGATATGCAACTTATATATTGGGCATTGCTTAATGTCAATTGTTTTAAGATGAAATTTGATTTGAAATCAGAGCCTATAGTTCATTTTGGTATATCATCTATTTTGATAGGCTCGCCTCGTATGGTAGACAGTGGAGGGCTTATATATCTGTTGCATAACTTCACTTAATGTCAATTGGTTTTATGATGAAATCTGACATAGTATAGTGTCTGTAATTCATCTTGATAATTTTCTATTCTGCTATATTCACTAAGTGGTGTACTCTTTATTGCCTAAGAGATGATGAAAGATAATAAAACTTTATATTCCTTTGGACAAGGAAGGATCTTAGTTCGTTTCGATCATGAGAGAGTGGTAAACGACATCCCTTGCTCAAAAGGGTTGTAAAATTGATTGATCCTGAAGCAGTGTATGACAATAGCAATTTAGTGAAGGGGATGTTTCTTGAGTTAAGAGCTCTAATATGTCAGGATGAAAGAAAAAAGATAAAGCAATGTATGATAAGAAAGGTTGTTGTGGTTTACAAGAATCTATGATCAGTGGCGAACACAAAGCTAATTGAGGTTCATAGTTGTACCCTCTCATATTTGTGAACTTAAAATTAAATATATTAAATCTTTGCTTTTTGCACCCCTAAATTTATATTTTTGCACCCTTAAATTATTTATATATTGACCCCCAACTAAGTGTTAAACCCATGGATTGTAGTGAAAGTGTGCAAATATATTGTTGCCCCCATTGGTTCAATGTCTTTGATCTGCCATTTGTCTATGATAGAGTTGAAATTACATGGTTAGAATGTTGTACATGGAATATTAGATTGTTATATGGAGCACGGAGAATGAGTTTTTATTTTTATGGCTTTAGAAAATGTTAGGATTCTTCTGCATAAGTCTTTTTCTTTAAACATTTGTTGGTACGTTGGTATCAAGATTGAGATATTATATTCTTACTTTATATTTTTTTAAAACCGCAATATGCTATGTGTGGTTGCATCATCTATGTGGTATCCTTTGCCAACACAATTGGATGATCTTCATGACTTCCACTCATGAATATTACGATCAATTACTGGATGAACTTTAAATTATTTTTTCTTTGTCGTAAGCCTTATTAACTGATCCTAGTTTCCCTTGAAGCTTACGTATTTGACTTCTTTTCTGGGAGTTTCAATAATCTTGTATTTTCTTGTTATATTGTTTCTGAAGCTTTTGATGTTTTATTTCAGGCTAGGCGTCTTCCTTATGTAGCTATGGCCAGTCAAACTCATGGAGGAAGCTTCTCTAAAGGCTCATGGATTGGGGAAATGAAGCAGGCTTCTGATAAAACTGTTATAATTAGTGAAATTTTGGACCCTAGGACAAAAAATCTTCTCTCTATGTCAAGGATCAGTGATTATGTTTTATCAAATGAACTTGTGAGCATGGCTTTGGCCATGGTTGCAGAAGATCGGCAGATAAATGATGTATTGGAGGAGCTCTTTGCGGAGGAGGTACATTCTTTTGATAAAGTTAAGGGACAGATTATATTACATGTTTTGCATACATTATCTCAAAAGTATTGAAAGTCCTGCCAAGTTTGCTTTTTGGTTACGTTATGTAGTTCCTATGTTATAGCAAATTGATAAATTCACATCCCTTGGAGTTAACCTGAATATCTGTGGGACATGCTTCATAATTTAATGAGTTTTCTTTTCTGGAATTCTGTTAGGGAAATGAGATGCATATAAGGCCTGCAGATCTATACCTTTGTGAAGGTGAAGAATTGAGTTTCTATGAAATAATGTTACGAGCTAGGCAGAGAAGAGAGATTGTGATTGGGTACCGTTTAGATAATGCAGAGAGGGCAGTGATTAACCCCCCAGCCAAAACTGACAGAAGGAAGTGGTCATTGAAGGATGTTTTTGTGGTGATTACTGAAAAGGAATGAGGCAAAGGATATTGATGCAGGTGGTTTTGGAGTTATCAACTCCAATCTTATACTTAAAAAATTGTAAGCATTGGTTAATCAAATCACCTCTTTTTGATTTCTTACTTTGTAAGTTCACTTGGTGTAAAACTAGAGTTAATTAAAGGAAGTGAAAAAAATTAAAATGAATTACTTTCTGGAAAATTAGAGACTAAAATTGGGATTTTGATATTTAGGGTCTAAACTGACTTTCATTTCTCTTTTTATAATAACTGAATGGATGGATTGCCATTAAAGCAATGCAAGCTGGGCTATGTAATGAAGCATCCCATTTATGGTAACTGAATCTCTTGAATTCTCTCATACTTAATTTCAAATCACCATGTCCAAATTTTTGCATTTATTATATTAGAGACAAACAAAAACACTTTAAAATTGGACAATTTATTAAATAGACAATTGGGTTTGAAATATATGTTTATAAATAGACAGATGTTGATTCTTTGATGGTTGATGTTTATAAATTAAATTTAAAAAGTTGTACTTTTTTTCTATGTTAAAGTTATTTCACATTAGAAAACTGAGTTAGTATATATAAGACAATATATAGAATCAATCTATCTTAACATCTTAAATCCCTAATATAGTAATATTCTTTATCATTTATAAAATTTAAATGTTGGAAAATAACTCCATCCAATTAATTTGTGACGGCTTGGTTAGAACTGGATTTAAAAAGAAAATATTACAAAAAAGTCACCCAGCAATTATGATTATAGACATTTTCTCTTATTATTTCTATACTCTCTTTTTTTCTTAGCGTGAAAAGTTTAAATGGTTCATGTCATAAATATTTCGATCACATAATCTGAAATTAATTTTAAATTATATGTAATTCAAATTTTAAAAATGTATTTTAATTATAGAATCTACAAATCTAAAAATATATTTAAATATATAGTCAAATTGTGTAATCTATAAATATATTCTAAATTATATAATTAAAAATCTATAATATATTTTTAATCCAGAAATACATTTGAATTACACAATTTAAAGAATACTATGTTTCCAAATTAAAAATGTATTTTAAAGAATACTATGTTTCTAAATTTAATAATCCAAAAGTTTAAAACATCGACATTTTAGACTTTTTCAATATGAAAACATGATTTAAGCAAAACTAAACCCAACCCACTATGTAAACACAATGTTATAATATATTTTGATAAAAAAAATTAATTCATTTATAACAGTGAAGATATAAATACTTACTAAATATAGTTACTTATATATTACTTAGATAATATACCTAAAAATGACTATGCACTAACACAGCAAAAATTATTTGATATCCTTATTCAAATATAAATTCATGTATAATAGTTTTTTTTGTCAATTTTTATAATAATTATACTTTTAATTGGATGAAAGGACCATATAAAAATATTTTACCTTATTGTGAAAACCAACGTTCTTAAAATCAGAGCCATTATTAAACTAGTAAAATACAGATTCAATGGTTCAACTAATATTAATAAAAATATTATGATAATTAAGTTATACATGAAGTAATATTAAAAAAAAGTACTCGTTTATTTTATTTTTCTATTTAATAAATTATTTTATATAATAACAAGTTGAAATGTCAAATTTTATGATTAACATGAATTTTATAAAAGAAATGGAATAGAAATATTTTTCTTTTAAATTTTTTATTAATAATTAAATTGATCTAAACTCTAAGATTAAAATGGTGATTTTACAAAATATTAACCATTTTTCAAATTTCAAATCAAGAAATCATGTTTTAGATGACAAAAGATTTTAAGACTTTCTAAAGATTTTTCAAAATTGTAATTTTTGAAAGCTTTATGTAATTCTTAAGAAATTATTTAATTATCATAAAAATTAAAGATAAACTTAAACAAAAAATGTGTGTTAAGAATATAAAATATAAGGGGGAGGAGCTGTTAAAATATAAAAAGTAAAAAGATATTATCACTAAATAATAGAATCATAAATAAATAAAAAAAGAAAAGAGAAAAGAAAACGTAATAGATTTTTTGGTTATAGAAAAAAATCAAAAGTTAAACGGCAATCCAAATCCCTCCCATTAGTGTTAAGAAAAACAAAACCTTGAACAGCAGACACAGAGAGAAAGGGACAGAAGCGAAGGAAAAACCCTACCCTAACCCATAACCCATATTTATGTTATTAGGTTCTTCCTCCATTGATTGATCCGTAACTCAAAACCTGCCCTTGCCGAGACCCATCCTTCCACACCCCACAACTCCACTCTTTAGAACAACACCATGGATGATCTCGAGAAAGGGATTCTTATTATGTTTGATGAATCTGGTGCCCTTGACGATGACTTGAAGAAACAAGCCAAACTTTACTGTAACTCTATTAAGGAGAAGCCATCAATTTGTAGACTTTGCATTGAAAAATTATGCTTTTCTAATCTTGTTCAAGTCCAGTTTTGGTGCCTACAGACCTTACATGAAGTCATTCGAACCCGGTACTTGACAATGACCCCAGATGAAAGGCACATGATCAGGGGCTCCGTCTTTTCAATTGTGTGCCTCGAAGACAAGAACCTCACAAGGGTTTTGGAAGGCCCTGCCTTTATAAAGAACAAACTTGCACAGGTTTTGATAACTTTGATTTACTTCGATTACCCTTTGGTTTGGTCCTCCGTCTTTGTTGATTTTTTTCCACACTTGAACAAGGGAAACGTGGTCATAGACATGTTCTGTCGAGTTTTGAATGCCCTGGATGATGAATTGATTAGTTTGGACTACCCTAGAACCCAGGAGGAGTTGACTGTTGCGAGCCGGATTAAAGATGCAATGAGACAGCAGTGTGTCTCTCAGATAGTCAGGGCTTGGTATGACATTGTTTCCATGTACCGGAATTCTGATCAAGAACTATGCACTAGTGTGTTAGACTCCATGAGGAGATATATTTCTTGGATAGACATTGGGTTGATAGTCAATGATGCTTTTATCCCTTTGTTGTTTGATTTGATTTTGGTTGGTTCTCTGTCTGATCAGCTTCGCGGTGCTGCAGTCAGATGCTTGTCGGCAGTTGTTTCTAAGCGAATGGAGCCCCAATCCAAACTGTCGTTGTTGCAAAGCCTTCATATTAGTCGTGTAGTTAGGTTAGTGACCGAGAATGATGATGCCGAGCTGGTCTCTGATGTAGCTGCATTGCTTACTGGGTATGCTGTAGAGGCCTTGGATTGCTTCAAACGCATAAATTCTGAGGATGCTAAAGGAATCTCTATGGAGCTTTTGAGTGAAGTTTTACCCTCCATTTTCTATGTAATGAAGAATTTTGAGGTAGATTCTACATTCAACATTATTCAATTTCTTTCAGGTTATGTTTCCATTTTGAAGAGCTTTTCTCCTTTGCGGGAGAAACAGCTACTTCATCTTGGGCAGATATTGGAAGTTATCCTTGTGCTAATCCGTTATAACCAAGCATACCGTGCTAATCTTGATGTGATGGACAAAATTGGTAAAGAGGAGGAGGATAGGATGGTAGAGTTCAGAAAGGATTTGTTTGTTCTTCTTCGCACTGTGGGTCGTGTAGCACCTGATGTAACTCAGATGTTTATTAGAAATTCGTTGGCAAGTGCTGTTTCTAGATCTTCAAATAGCAATGTGGAGGAGGTGGAAGGTGCACTTTCTCTTTTATATGCACTTGGAGAATCCATAAGTGAGGAAGCCATGAAAACTGGGAGTGGATTGTTGAGTGAGCTGGTGCTTATGCTTCTATCTACAAAGTTTCCTTGTCACTCTAATAGGCCTGTTGCCCTTGTTTACTTGGAGACAGTGACAAGATATGTTAAGTTTATTCAGGATAATACTCAATATATTCCAATGGTTCTGGCTGCCTTTCTTGATGAAAGAGGCATACATCATTCAAACATCAATGTAAGTCGTAGAGCCAGTTATTTGTTTATGAGGGTTGTAAAATTGCTGAAGATGAAGTTGGTGCCTTTTATAGAGACTATTTTGCAGGTAGCAATTATACAATCCATCCCTATTTCATGTTTTTCTGTTTTTTTAAATGTACTCACTCAGCATTATAATATATAAACAAAATTATATATAAACTATTCCTAACTTGCACTTTTTGTCTGGCCTTGATGTGCATGGGTGGATTGTGTGATTGGTTACTTCCACCGCCTGTCTTCTCGATTCTTTAAAATGTTCTGTTAAATTCAGAGCCTGCAAGACACTGTTGCCCAATTCACTATTATGAATTATACGGCAGAAGAGCTTTCAGGGTCGGAAGATGGTAGCCACATTTTTGAGGTATTCTCCCAATGTTTCAGGATTATGGACATTTCTGTGAATTTTTTTGTTATTTTTCTTCTCTTATATGCATTGAGGTCCTTTGACAGGCAATTGGTTTATTGATTGGAACAGAAGATGTCCAGCCTGAAAAGCAATCTGATTATCTTTCTTCTTTGCTCAGTCCTCTTTGTCAGCAGGTTGTTTTTTACTTAAAATGCAAGAGACTTTCTAATCCAAAAAAAATAACAAAAGATCGCAAGATACTTCATAAAGTTATTTGTACCCTTGTTTCCAGAAGCATTTCTTCTTTTGAGATTATTGTGGTTGGTATTTGGTGCATATAATTTCCTATCCTCGGTTAATACAGGTTGAGGCATTGCTTATAAATGCCAAGTTATTGAATGTTGAGGAGGCTAATGCCAAAATTGCTGTAATCCAGCAAATTATCATGGCAATTAATTCTCTCAGTAAGGTGCTTTTTCTAATTTAGACTTCTACTTTCCCCAACTTTTATATATTATAGAAGTCTCAAAACTCAATAAATTAGTGATAAAAAGATTTACATTTTGTTTGTTTGTCTTTATTTGAAGTTTACAGGGTAGTAGTGGAAAATACATCAACTGTTTTGTTTTCCCTCCATTCATACTATTTTTTACATGATATAGGGCTTTAGTGAGCGTCTTGTAACTGCTAGTCGCCCAGCAATTGGCCTCATGTTTAAGCAGGTTCGTATTTTCAAAATTGTTGGTTTAAGTTCTCTGGAGTTGTATATGGTTTATCAGATGTATAGTTTTTCTCTGTTTTTTTGTTTTAAGCTTTAGAAAATAGTCTCATTACAATCTTCGCCAATTTAGAAAGAATAATATATTTCTTCTACATATCAATTTAAGAGGCCATTGGACCATAAATACGTGAGCCTGCTGGTTATTTTAGGAAATATAGAGAGATAATTCTAAGAAAACAAATCCCTGTAATTATTGGATTGTTTTTAAATACATAATCCTAATATTAATAGCAAGATTCACATGTAATAAAGAAAAAAATTATAGCAAGGATAAAATAAAAAAAACTTCCTAAAAGTGAGCATCACGGTTTTGACAAATCTTATAGATGAAAATGATGGAAATTTTGCTATATAATGTATAGAATCCATCTTTTCATAATGCTTTGTGTGATTGATAATTTTTCAAGTCTGTGTCTATTTTTATTAAACTTGTGTTTGGTTTCTTAATCTTTTTGTTTTGCTAAATCTTGTAATTTTGTCTTCTATGTAGACACTGGATGTACTTCTTCGAGTTCTTGTTACATTTCCAAAAGTAGAGCCTCTGCGAAACAAGGTATGAATTAGATTTAGTGATTAAAAAACTGTTTGCTTAAAATAGATCTGTAAATTTTTATGTAATATCCATATATGGTATGTAGGTCACTTCTTTTATACATCGTATGGTGGATACACTAGGAGCATCTGTCTTTCCTTACCTTCCAAAGGCATTGGAGCAGTTACTTGAAGAAATTGAAGTGCGTATTATCTCTAATTTCTTTAACTTAAATCTTTTTAAATTTCTATATATAAATGCATTTCCTTGCATTTTGTTGTTGGTGTGTTGAAGATTTCTTGCATTGGAATGTGATGACATTGAGAATAATATTCCTCACATGTTATCTTCCCATGATTGGAACATTTTGATATATGATCTCATTAGGATCGATATGCATATGAATATGATAATTAAACCTGGTATTCTAGTATGTTGCACGGATATTGCTGTAACCTCGCTGCTACTTTATTCCATCTTGAATTCTTTCTGGTATTTGAGAATATTCCTTTCCTCTAACTGCAGGGTGTCTGACTGTCTGTCATATTTTGTCATCTTTGGTAGATTTTTGGTTTAATTATTCATTTGGTCCATATAGTTGCAAAAAAATTTCCCCTTTTAGTTCTATAAAAAACCCTTAGTTTAAATACCTTTTAATCCTACATAATTCATTTTAATCCCTTTTAGTGCCAACATAAATTCAAAATGGTACGAGTAGGGACTACAGGGGTATGGGCTCTTTAAAGGATGGGAAAAGATTGTATGTTATGATATAAAAACATAGGAGCATTGTCCCTTAATGAACCAAAAATGGAAAATGTCCTATTTATGAATAATTTCAAGAAGGGAATGAGTTTGATACTATTTTTATTTGTAGACAATGGGAAATGATTTAAGGTTGCAATGATTTATAACTTTTATTTAATAATGTCCTGGAAATATGTTCTTTATTTGGATTTGAGAATTTGCAATTATATATTTATTATGTTTTGTGAACTTCTATACTTATCTAGGGATGTATTTTACAGGTGTCGTGTCCTATATATTATTTAGAATAATCATAACTTCATATGGATAGTATCTTATTTGTGCATCATACATTGACTTTGATCCTATTTGAAATGTTAGAATATGTGAAATGTCCAAAATACCTTATAATATCTAGATTATCTTAAATTATACTTCAGATTAGATTCCCTTTTTGCCATTATTGTTTAGGATTGGTTTGTTACTTTATTTTCTTGATTATAACTTTTATCTATAAAACTTAGTGCTTTAGGTTTTATGAACATATAATCAAATCAATATCAAATTCAGATTGTTCATTCCCTTATTTCCTCTTCCTTCTATGCTTAAAACCTTGTAATTTCAATATAGTAACAGTACCATCTCTAGAGCTGTGCTGTTATCAGTCCACTGTAGAAATCTTCCAATGCTGGAATTCTACTTTGTTTTCATGGTTGTTCTTTCAATTTAGTTGTCTTTGTTCATTGCAACCATTTTCATAATCACCACTATAATGTCCTCCATCAAGTCGTACTAGCATTGTTTCCATTGTTAAAGCTGTACTTTGTAGTACTTGACCATTGTTTCCAACCATTTTCTTAACTGCTTTTGTCCACTGCTGTGACGTCTTCAACATGCATTTTACTGGCACGTTTAAATATATTCTGGCTGAGTTTCTCTTCAAATTTTGATCTCTGCCATTCAGATTTACTGGCATGTCTAAATATACATCTTTGTAGTCTTCCTAGGGAATCCTGATGAAACAACCTTTAAAAAATAGTCCTGGCTCATGCAGATTAACTTGAAGTTTTGGCTGGTCCTGGGGCAGTCCCTAAGAACCATCTTTGTACTAGCATTCTATAGTCTCATTGTATGATTTAGTATATTTTGCCAAAGGGTTTTTTGTATCAAACTTAAGGTTGACTGTTAGAATATATGGAAATATCCAAAATATCTATTCATACGAAATTATCAATATTTGAGTAATGTAATTTCTGTCTTCTCCCTCTATAGCAAAAACCCCAAAATTCAATACATGTTTGCACCTGAAGTTGGTTGTTTCATTTGGTTTGGTTGAAAGATAAAACTGTGTAATATGTTGTTTACGTTTTATTGCAGCCAAAGCAAATGGTTTGTTTTCTTTTGTTACTCAATCAACTTATCTGCAAGTTCAATACTTTGGTGCGTGACATTTTGGAGCAAATATTTCCAGCTGTTGCTGAGCGGATATTCAGTGTTATTCCTAGAAATGGGTTACCTTCTACTGGTCCTGATGCAATCACTGAGGTATGAAAATGTTGGTGCAGTTTTCTAATAAATAACTGGGATATATTTTTCCTTCTCTTCTGGTACTTGTTTTAAGTTACCTTTTTTATATGATTTCTCTTTATGATTTGATTGTTTTGTTCTTCAAATTTTAAGAAGTTTGAGCTTGTGCTATGTGATAATAATTATGCTTTGGTTTTTGTTCTTTTGTCAAATGTTCACTTCTCTATGTTTTTTTTTACTTTCTACAAGTTTTGGAGCTACAATATGACTATCTGACGAACCTTAGGTTAAGGAATTTTTTAGAACTTGGACTTAGTGTCCAACAATCCTTCAAAATTGACCTATAAGGTAAGATTTGCCCTAGTTTTAGGAGTTCTATGATTTATAATTATAGAAAGGAGCAGATCTTCTATAATCAAGAATATTTAGACTGTGTATGTATTATTAGGAACGTTTTATTTATTCCTGCATTATAACTTTATTATTAGAGGATATTTATTAGAGAATATTAAATCTCCTTTATTGTGTTGATTTCATTTTCTCAATATAAATAAAACATCCTTGTTATCATAGAAATGTAGGGTTTCAAACTCAATGTCTGTCTTTCCTATACCTATTTAAGTCATGTGTCTTGCTTTGGAACTAAATACCACCCTTGAGGATTCAATTAAGGCAGCTAGTGATCACAACTAAGGGTGAGCTTAAGGGTCCGCAATTAGAGCAACTTTCCAATAGAAACAATGACACTACTTATCTATTCTGGTACTTAGTCGCTGTGCTGTGTCATATATGGCTGTGCTGTGTCATATTCATATGAAGTGAATTTTTTTCTTAGTTCATTACTTAATTGTTTCAAATGTGAAATCCATTGTAGAAAAGCATCTTTAGTGTTACCATCTAGCATATTCTCTGCTTATAAACCCTCTCAAATATACGTAAATGATTATAAGATTATCATTATTGTGTTCCTTTTTCAGGAAGTTCGTGAATTGCAAGAACTTCAGCGAACATTGTATACATTTCTTCATGTGATTACTACCCATGACCTGTCTCCTGTATTTCTTGTCCCAAAATGTAAAGCATACCTGGATCCAGTGATGCAGTTGCTTTTGTTCTCTTCTTGTAATCATAAGGATATCCTTGTAAGAAAAGTATGTGTAGTTTTTTCTATTTATTCAACTTAGTCATTATTTTTCCTGGATCAGTTTTTTTGACAAAACATACATTCTAAATCATACTTCTTTTTTTTGCAATTTAGGCATGTGTACAGATTTTTATTAGATTAATTAAAGATTGGTGTGCCCAGCCTTACGAGGAAAAGGTATATTCTACTCACTTCTAGTTATCTCATTTTTTTATATTTTTTTCCTAAATGTCTAATGGTCTACAGGTTCCTGGTTTCCGAAGTTTTGTGATTGAAGCATTTGCTACAAACTGCTGTTTCTACAGTGTGCTGGACAGATCTTTTGAGTTTCATGATGCAAATACTGTAAGATACATGGATTATTGTTTTATATTCTTTTAGCCACTTTGTTTCTTTCAAGTGGTATGATACTACTATTGAAAATCATTGCGTATATGTCTGGTCCTCACTTTGGCTACATGTTATACGATTGTTTATATTGCATAACAGAAGAGTTTGTGGTCTCATTTTTTGTCCCTTGAAGAAAACTATTTGCTTGTTTGTTTCTCTAATAAAATGGATGTTATTTGAGGAAGTTCAAGAAAAAAGCTCCCAAGCAGAATTTAAAAATTTATTTGACATGTACAACAAAAACAATGATGCGGGTACAAGTGAACACTCTAAATAATGGTTGTATTTGAAGTAATAACAGGAGGATCATGAATATAAGGGGGCTCAAGTTACATAATTATAGAATTGAAATATTTTCAACTAGAGAGTATGCCTCTTGATTTTAGAATCTGGAAATGTCTAAATGTGATAATCTAAAGAATTATTTTTATGGTTTGTAACTGGAGTTTATTATATAGATGTCTAGATTATTTTTTATGGATGGATTGTATCCATGAAAAAATTGTTAATGGATAGATTGAAATGGATTTTTTTATAAATTAGGTCAGGATGAATAAGATTTTTTAATTAAATTTTTGATGGATCAAAATGGATTAATGATTTTTTTATATTATCCATTATAATTTGGAATAAAATTTATCTAATCCGTTGTCCTTAGTCTTATGGTTGTTTATTTGTTTAAAAATGATTGTATATTCAAGGGTGTCTCCTGACCTGATCTTAGATTTGCTATGAACTAAGTGCATGTTTGAAACTGTTGTTCTAGATCAAAAGCTCTGATTAGATAGTAAGAAAAAATAAACTAATATTTTTGCAAAATAAGTTGAACCAAACACAGATTCTTTGGCTTGTCTAATGAGTTCCCTGTGTTTGGTTTGTTTGAAGGAAATTTCTTTAGCTGAAAAAGAAAAAAGAGGGAAAAATTGTGTGATATGGCATGAACAATTATCAGGGTGTAATTGAAGGATACTAGTATATGGTTTTTGGTGTTTGTTATTTTGGAAAATATATTTAAAATATTTGTATATTTAATTAAGTTATACCTAAGAAAGCTAAATTTCTTATCCTTGTGTTTTGACGGTTTATGCCAATTTTTAGTACTCATTCTTCTTCCTTCTATTTTCAATTTTCGGTACAGTTTGTTTTGTTTGGAGAAATTGTGCTGGCACAGAAGGTAATGTATGAGAAATTTGGGGATGATTTTCTCGTTCATTTTGTATCAAAAGGATTATCCTCTGCACAGTGCCCACAAGATCTGGCAGAGCAATATCGTCAAAAGTTGCAGGTAAAAAAAGTTTATGGCGATGAAATGTTTAGAGTATCGTCCTTCTGAAACAATGCAATTCTTTTTTCCCAATATAACATCCTGGAACTTCTTATCTGCCATGGTTATGTTGTGAGTAATTTGATGAAAAGATTAGTTATGGTCCGTAATGTCTCTTGCAAAGTAAAATATGAATAGTAGTAGTAGTGCGTGTTTTTTATAGGTGAATCAGGCGATGAATATGTGTTGTGGTGGGCTAAATACAACAATATTTTTGTGCAGAGTGGAGATTTAAAGGCACTAAAATCTTTCTACCAGTCAGTAGTGGAAAATTTGAGACTACAGCAGAATGGAAGCCTTGTATTCAGATAGCATACACTTGTATTGGAAAAATTAGCGAGGCCTCTTCCTATATATATAAATATGGCTTTGTTTTTTGGCCGTCTCCTAGTTTGGGGTTTGATTTCTTTCTACAGAAGGTAGTTACGATTTGTTTTTGATGAAATCAAGTTTGATTTAATTTTTGAATGACCAGTAAATGTTGGCCCTCAATAGTGAGGTGATGAAACGGTGGGGCACTCTGCAGAGTTGTGTATATAGCTTTGACGTCTTCCTCATGCAACCTCACCACCCAGCTCTTTATTCTTTTTGTCCCACATTTGTAAATTTTTCCTATTCTCTTAACATTAACACTCCACCTCCACCCATCGGTTTCAAGCTTGTCAATATGAGGTTCAAATTTTGGTTTTCCTATTCTGTTTACTCCCTAATTACAATCACATTTCTGCCCATATATATTTAAAAACTACATTTGTCGCATAAATATTTTTATTTGAATAGATTGAGAAGATTGTTATTATTCGTAAGTATGTATGATTTAATTTATAGTGTTTTTTTGTCTATAAATAACTTCAACCTCTCAATTGCAACACGGAGAAAGGAGGGGAGAAGGAATATCAGAGAAATTAAAAAATGATTTATTTAATAAAATTCATTTGAGGGAATGAATATATATGACAGTAGATACAAGTTCATAATTACAATCACATTCACAGTAAAGTTGTTTCCGTGAATTAGTGATCTAAGCTAGATATGAGAAAAGTGAGGTTTTTGGTTTTGGTTTTTAGGTGGAGACACTATTAGGAATCCCTCTGCATGTAACGCCGGGTGGAGAAGTAGGTGCAAGTAACTCGTAAGGTAAAACCCCTGGGCCACACCGGTTTCTGAGTGTTGGATCAGAGTTCCTTCGCTCAATCTCCTTTTCTATCCCTCTCATTTCTCCCGAGAATCTGTAGAATGCCTCGATCATCTCTGCATCACCTGACCATATCGATGACTGATGCCGCTCCCCCAAATACTCCTCGTCAGGTGAGTGTGTAGAGAGTGTGTCAACTATGGCCATATACTTTGTAGCTTGTAACAAGCTGGGCAGGGCATTTAGGAAATACTTTTCTGGATCTGCCATGAAATTCGCTTTTTTTTCACTCTTTTTTTCCTCTTCGTCTTCTGGGATTAATCTTCTCATCAGCGGAGGACGATTCGGCACATAACCTCCGTAAGGGTACTGCCCAAAATTAATAGCTGCATGCTGTGCGGACACCGTCCAAATCAAGGTGGTAAGTATAGACACAAGATCCTCACTGCTATTCAAGGTCGGCCACCACCTTTGATGCCTTAGATCAGCATGCCCCACATTGATTGCCTCAGAGTACCATGCTTGTAGCTCCCTGTCGTTGCAAATCTGGCTTGGATGGCCGTAGTAGTGCTTCACATAGGCGCCAACCCAGTTCTCAATTGCAGACCACACCATAAGCCCATCCGCAGCGTACGGGTAGTCTTCTATTACCAGCTTTACACCATTTGGTTGTGTTGCGTCAGGTACCGCCATTCCCCTGCAGGGATGAATCATGCAATCAGATTCATTTATAAGATTCGTTCAACTCAGAAAATGTGTGTTCTTTCATAACATGAAAGTTTTTATAAAATAAAAAAATTAACCTGCGTATGAGATCTGCGGGAAGGCCCTCCATGTCAAAGCGCCACAAGTTCTTGTATGCAGCAGAACTGATCTCCGCGCAGTAGCGCCCAGGTGTAAAACTAGACTCGATGATTCCATCAGCATTGATCAGTTTCTGGCGAGCTAAAGCATTGATATCCAGTGTGTACCTCATGTGTGGATCCAACAGCTTAAAAACAGGATGCATTGCACTTAATTGTCTATGAGCAGACAGTATAAATGGTTCCGTGCAGGCATGTGTGCGTAACCTGTATACAGTTTACCAAACAATTATTTTTAACCAACAAGATGTAATCAAATTGTAGTTAAATAAAATATATGAAGCACTTCCGGATTCGCTTACCAATGGTTAACAAGTTGGTGCACACCAGCATCATTGGCACAAACATGAGCTTTGGCAAGCTGCCACTTCCAATATGTAGTTGCATCCACAGGAGGGGTAACTATGCGTTTCGATCCCGAACTTGGTCCGAGGCTAAGTTCTATAGCAATTGGTTTCAGAGTGCCAAGCGGTGTCAAGAAAAATATGGTGCGGGTAGCATAGGATTTTCTACCTTCAAGGGCATTGATCCCGTCAACAAATGGAACATAGACATCGTGATAATCTATCATAAACAGCTTATTTGCCTCTATTGCCTGACAAATTCGAAGTAAAAAATTTAGTGTTAGGGTCCCAATTGTTTTAAGATAACTCATGGAATTTGGCGACAAAACATTGTTAGTTATTTTATCGAGGACTTTGAGGAGTACCTCTTGCACGGTCACGCCATTAAGTTGTCCCAAAATATGCTCTTCTTTCAGTGCAGACTCTTGGTGGCCATAAATTTCCGGGTCAAGTTTGCTGACAGGTGGGAAAACTTGAAGCCGCTCAATGTTAATAGGGTTGACTCCTGCTATTGCTTGCCTGGCGAATTCGTCATCTCGAAGCCAGGCAAACTTGTCCTCTGTATCATAAACACATCAGATCATTAGTTTAATCACCTTGGTTACATTAACAATTATATATTAGTCCACATCCTAAACAATATAATCAACGATAGCATGAATGAAACAATCTTAGACAGAATTAAACAGATTATAATGGGTAGGCATATATCTCTTATCTAACCAATGAAATCTAAAATTGAAATATTTCAGCAAAGAGGTAAAAAAGGGAGCTTTAGTTATGAAGGAAAACGCAATGGACACTCACTGGAAATAATTTTGGGAGTGTCATACTTGAGAAGTCCCTGGGTGCATTGCTGTATCTTTGTGACCACTTGTGAGAATGGGATTTTCTTTATAATGTCATCTTGCAAGGACTGGCCATCATTGTAAAGGTCGTCAAAGTCTGAAAATCTGTTGAAGTCATGGTTATTAGCAGAAAGACTAGCCTTAAGGCCAGGGATCAAGTTATGCAGCACTGCCTTGAGCCTCTTGATTACGAATGTGTTCAGTTTAGACTCGTCGAATTGCTCGTCTCTTGGTACGTACATAGGCTGTGGCAACTCCACACGACTCTCTGCATGCATATCTGTAACACGCAATTTACAGTGTTATGCCAACGTACGTAAAAGTTAAAACACAACACAATGAAAAGTATATATTTTATGTAGAATTAGAAAAGAAATAGTGATTGAGTTGTTGATGTTACCTGTATCAGTGGGGGCGCGACCAGTACGACAGCGTCTTGGGTATGGATGGTTTTGGGTTCCACCAAGAATGGGTCTGGTAAGCTCAATTCCTGCATCTGGATTACCCAAATCGTTGTATGTGTCGAAATCATATATTCTATCAGACAATTTTCTAACTCCTTTCCCATCACCTCTAAGACTTATCAACTCCTTCTCCCTCAATACTCTAAGCCCACCAGGTGTGTCACAAGGTAAATATGCCTGACCAAATAAATTAGATTAATTAACAGAATAAAATATCAAACAACTTGTACGCAATAAATTACGAGTTCTATCTTTCTGTGAGTGAGTGGGTGTATTAAATTGGGTAGCGTCCATGTTGTCGGTAGTTGAGCTTAAATTAACCCAGCATTGGTCAATAAGAATTCTGTAAACTCATTCTACGGGTATAATAATCTATGGCTGCTTGTTTACGATTTGCAACTTGTGATTATTGAGGAAGACTTTTTCTTTGATGTAAAATAATACCAAAGCAGCTGAGTCTACAATTGAAAGTTGAAAATTTTGGATAATAATAAAAGGAATGCACGTTCAACTGGTTACCATTAAAGAAATATAACTAGCAATTTAAAATTAAAAATGCTTTGACCTTTCCAAGTTGGTTACCTTGTTAGAAAAGAATATTCTCTCTCCTTGTACCCATGAGTTGCAGGGAAAATGAACTGCTCCACTCACAAACCCTTCGATCACTATACTTTCCAAGAAGAACTCTCTTTGGTGTTTGTTTGTCACAGCAATAGCTCCAGGGACTCCAAAATTCGAGTCCACAATGAATTCGGTTGTATAATTAACTCTCTCTGCTTTCACACTGGATTTCTTGGACCAGTCCTTTAGGGCTGCTTTGTTGCTCTTCTTTGGCGATTTCGTTTCTAAGAAGCACAAATTCAATGATTGCCAAGCAGTTAAATGGGAGAAAAAGAATATTTGATCGAAGAAAGGAGTTTTCTAAGAAGTGCTATAGTTTTATATACTAGTTCCTATGATCGTGTTTTATGCAGAGAGAGGTGGGAAGTAATTGTGATAGGCTTACTTGGATCAATGTCGTTGCTGATAAGCTCCAGAACAACATTTCTTGTTCCTATTCTATCACTGATGGCGTCCAAATGCTTCAGCATGGTTTCTCTGAAATCCTCTCTGATCTTGTTCCTCACTGTTACCACAGCTCTGACCTTGAATTGCACTGCCTTCTCTGCATGCACTCTAAGGGTGGTCTTCATAAAATTCTGACTGATAGCTGCCACAGGAAACCTTGCTGTTTTTCTGAACCTCGTACCCCTTCTTGTGTTCTGGAAAGGAAGCAACATAGGATTACTGTGAAGAAGCAAATTGGAAGAAGCAAACGAGGTCAAACCCGTGAGCTGGTTTGCAAGAGCCATGGGCATGTTTGCTGCTTCTTTTTCACAACGGAAGAAGAGTTGAGTTCAGTTTGTTTTTATGTTTAGGGCAGAAAGAAGAAGAAGAAAGAAGAAAGAAGAAAGAAGAAAGAAGAAATAGTTTAGTATGAGGGTGAGTTCTTCCCTCCATATTTATTTTCTTTCTGAACCTTATATTTTCTCCCAGAAAGGGCTACCAAGTCAAAACCATTTTCTTAGGTATAATAAAAACTCCGCGTGGATGAGAAACAAAACTATTTTTATATTATATTTATATTTAATTTAATTATAACCCAAGTACTATTCTCTTGTCCCTCAATACGTTTCATATTAATTATATCCGATGCAAATATGTAAGGAGTGTGAATTCAATCCTCCTCACAAACTTAACATTAGATACCTTTCTTCTCTTTTCTTTTTTATGATTTTATTCCAGAATCCCTTTTTATAATTTTAAATAAATCAACCCATCATCTATTTTTATACAATAACACTTCATTTGTACACACCGTCAACTTAAAACTTTTCACATTATCGATTAATTATGTATAAAACGACTTTTAAAATATTACTATAAAATTCACATAATACATTGCGAAGTACAAAAAGGTTTTCGAAAACAAGCTACAGCATTAACATTTTTATTGACTTCTGTAATCAAACTTTTGTTATAAAAGCAATGATTGGTACAAATAGAAGAATGCTTTAAGTCAAGTTATGAACTCAATGGTACCTTTTGAAGCAAAAAGGAGAGAGCACAAAATATTTTCCTTTCCTTAGTGTCAAAAATGCATAACAAAACAATCTTTAAACCAATTGTTGCAGTCTGTAATTCATTTTCACCTCATATATATTCAAAATAAAGAATGACAAAAGTGATGTTTGTTGAAACAGTTCTTTCATTACACTACATCATCATTTCTTATGGGCTAACTAATCATCCTTTAGTTTTACACTCATCGTCTAATGCTTTCAATATTATGATCATCTACCATAATAGAAATCTAGACCATGGCAATTCATCATTGTGGTGTTTTAGAAGTCATTACAAAAAAATCATTAAAAGAATATATGAAACAAAAAACAATTGTACAACAATAACTTAAAAGTCTCTGCTGGTTACATAATTAACATTAATGACTGTTACACATGTATTTCTTGTTCCATCCACAAAATTCCTGCCAAAGCTCTTTAGCAGCATATAATGAGCTAATCTATATTCACAAAGTTCCATTTTTTTAATTATAATTGGTTTTTTAATTGAAATAAATAAAATATAATGTAAGTTAATATAATACACATATAGAATTAAAAAGAAGATCAATAGACTTAGGATTCATTCAAGTAGGATATCACTCACCAACATATCATTTCTCATATCTAACTATCATTAACAACTAATTCCTCAATAGTTAAATTCCATTTTTTACTATCAAATAATCCCCTTAATTATTTAATAAAATAATTGTTTTGAAAAAAAGAAAAATAATTACTCTCAATCCAAATGACCACCATATGGGTCCAAAGCCATACAAAAAAAAAATATTTATTTATACAATGGAATTGTTGGGGAATTTAAACAGAAATTAGCTGGAAACCTGTTCTACAATTTGTAAACATTTCAGAAGTTTTGACTTCTAATTTTCATAAACACTTTCCTTTGAAATATTTGACATGGTTGAATAAGAAGTGGTAGGTGGTTTAGTCCAATGAATCAAAGTCAGAGATATACAAGTTTAATTTTTCTTATCAATTTTATTTCAACTCAAATACATAGTCAATCCAATCAACATTATAATATTATAACAAGCTTCACATTATTTTTTGACTAATTGAAGGTAAACATAATTATTTTTCAGTAACAATTATCAAAAGTTATTTCTTAATTTTGGTCAATATTAACAATTTCTAAGTTAGTATTAAATATGATTTTGTTTTTGTTAATGTTAGTTGAGGTCATGTTTAGTCAATGTTACTTGGAGTTATTTTCAACTAACATTGCTTCCAAAATAGGTTGGGATTATTTCTTAAATATTAGTCAAAAAAATTCTTTACCAATACTAACGAGGTTATTTTTGAAAAATGTTAATTAAAATTTCTCATGGATATTAGTAAGATTATTTTTCTGACCTATATGCTAGTTAAATATTTTTGTGGTAATTATTGATAAAAATTACTTTTTGATTGATAGTATTGAATTTATTAATCGACTAATTTTAAGTCAATAGTGATTAAAATAATTAGTTAAAAATAAATAAATAAAAGACTTAAAAAAAATCCCTAACTAATTGAAAATTTTAAATAACCTCAACATGTGTTAATAAAGAAAAATATATCAACTGAAAAAAAATCCTAGTAAACTTAGGTTAAGAAATAACCTCAACTACTATCCACTAACAAATATCACATATTTTATGAACTATTTCTTAACGCTAAATATATTTAAAAATTTAAAAACTGAAATTTTCTCTAATCAAAGACAAAAGTAAAAAAAAAAATATTTAAAAATAAAAAAATTGAATATATAAAAGACTTATTGAAGAAAGAATTAAAAGCATATATTGATTTAATAAAGTAGAAAAAGAATAGAATTAATAGTTTAATATGTGTTGGAGGTAGACGTTAAAATGAAAAGTCATAAAATTCTACCGTTCAAGATTCCAAACCTGACGCCTGCAAGTCAAAATCTATTTGGCCGACGCTTCAACGACAACGAACCAATGACTAATTCCTTATAACTTTCAAAAATAACGGTAAAATCATGACTTTGCAGATGGGTGACCTAAAATGTCAAATGAAGAACTATAAGAACCCATAAGAAGAATAAGTTAATATTTTATTATATTTTTTAAATATAATTAATTATATCTTTGAATATAATTGATTATGTTTAAATAAATATTATAAAATATTTATTTTAAAGCTATAATATGGTAAATAATTAAAATACATAATATTATAAAAATAAACAAAATAATTTGAATTTTAATATTTTTAAAATGAATTGTTTTAATATTTAATAATTAATCTCCTAAGAAAAGAAAAATAATTTTACTATACATTTTTAAATTGATATTTATTACATAATAATTTTAATATTTATAACTATATTTTATTATTATAAAATTAATAATTAAAATAAAAATATTAAAATAAGAAATGAAAAAAATAATTTATTAAAATTTTGATGATTTATTTAAATATATTTTTATTGTGAAATATAATTTTATTTGTTTATTTATTAAAATTTTAAAATAATTTTGAATTTAAAATTTATTTTAAGTTTAATTAATATTTTTGAAATTTTATCTTTTACATCAAATTATTTTAATTTATTTTATAAATATATTAATATACAACCAAATTTATTCTATCACATTAATAAAATCTACTACAAATTATCCTACCCGCTCACTTCTCTTCGATCTAAATAATCTCATATTCATTTACTTTCCCTTCTTTTCATTCCTTTTCCATTTTTACTCCATTCTAAAATGGGTGGTGTTAATATTTTATTATAATAATGTTAGTGGTGATAAACACCAATAATATTCTATTCTTTTTATCCATTTCTATAACACTCATTTATAATTTAATGATATATTTTTTAACACTTCTAACTAAATCATATGTTTTTACACAATAATAATTTATACTTCTATACCTATATATTAAGGGATTCTCCTCTTAACTGCTCTTATTTTTTTTCTTCTATTTTATCCTTATATTAATATTTAATTTTATTATTATATTATGGTCATCGTGTCATTTCTTATTCTCCTCTTAACTGCTCTTAATTTTTTTTTTCATTTTATCTTTATTTAATAATAATTTTTTTAATTTTAAAGATCTTCTTTTATATTAAATAAAAAATTAAAGATATTTGTAATATTTTGTGGACCACTTTAGCAGGAGAGTGGAGATTTGATACGTTACTTTTCTGATTTAAACTGATATTCTTTTTTTATTAAAATTGTAGAATTTTAAAATTGATTTAAGAAACAGATTTTATGATTCTCCACTACACATACGCACGTATCCTACTTCCCACTTTCTCTCTCCTGTATAGGTACCTACTTCCCACTTTCTCTCTCCACTACACATAACACATTTTTTTTTTACCATACTTCTCACTTTCTTTTCTCTTTCCTTTTCACTTTCATGTAAAATCATACTTTCATTTCTTTGATTAATCTTTCTGAAACCCTAATTTGACATTTGTTTCATGAAATTGTAATTGAAGTTTGTGACTAGAGGGAACGAAAAGACTCAAAAGTTGCGCGCTTCATCACAACAATAAGTAATTCTCTTTATATGCACTTCAATTTGTAAAACACTAATTTGTCTTCTGAAATTGTGATTGAAACATGTGACTAGAGGGATAAGAAGGACTCAACAAGAGGAGACAAAAGTATATGATGAAAGTCATCATAAGACCCTTTTTGGTAACAATTTTATGGATTTAAATGAAATCATACAAAACATTAACTAAACTATATTCTCATTTCCTCATATTTTATGGAAAAGTTACTTCCAATTTGATTTTTAAGTTTTTTTTCATCACCATTTCTTTATCTTTGCTCTTCCTCTATATTTTCTTCTTTTAGGTTTCGATTTTTGAAATCATCTTAACTTTTCATAAAGTTATGATTTTAGAGACTACCTTCAAAATAGGTTCTCTCACCAGAGAGCATTATGTAGAGAAAGCATTATGTAGAGAAGGTATGTCATCATGTTCTTAAATCTATGTTTTACATGTTATACTAATATTTTGTTTGTTTTTTATTTGTTAATTGTAGAGAGTTAATATTCATAGCAAAATAGAGGAATCAGAGAAGGATTGTTGCGTTCACTCCCCCAATCGTAAGGTTCTAACACAAAGGAACATTAGATTTGGGTGCGAAAGATGAGAACAATTTAAACGAGTCTCTTCATTGCATTTTCTTCTTTTGTATATAATATTTTTCAAACAATTGAGGATGAATTTTTGGTTTATTGTTTAATGGTGTCATATGTATTGAAATGATTGTCATATATTATTGGTTGTTTATAAACCTAATGAAAAATATTGGTTTAATTCCTATAATTGATAAAATATTAAAAATTATTAAAAAAATATGAAACTCAAATTATATTTAATTATTTTTTCAGTTGATTTTGTAGTTTTAAATAAATTTTAACTATTACCAAATACATATATTTTTACCCATAATTAATAAAATATTAAAAATTATAAAAAAATATGAAACTCAAATTCTATTTAATTATTTTCTATCTTGAGAGATGGTTTTGAATTCAAATAATAATTTTGAATTTTAAATTTTGAAAATTCATTCATTCTCTCTACCATATGTAACTTTTAATTACGTTTATTAACCTACTCTTTAACTGTATACTCTTTAACTTCTCATTTTAATGTTATTAAGAGAAATTGTTTTTGAAGAATAAAAAAATACTAAAGAAAGAGAAATAAAAAATGCGGATACACACTACTCTTTAATTGTATAATCTTTAACTTCTCATTTTAATGTTAGTAAGAGAAATTGTTTTTGAAAAATAAAAAAAATACTAAAGAAATAGAAATAAAAAATGCGGATACGTATATATAATGGGAATTCCTCCCATAATTGTTTTTTTTATATATATTTATATCTCCATAACTGTTTTTGATATATATAACTCTGTTTTGAACGTAAAACAGTTTTGAATTTAGTTTTTTGAAATATATCTTTATTTCTTCGGTTTTCACTTACAATTTCTTTTCAATTTGAGTTTATATTTGGAATTTTTATTATTTTTTTCTCTCCTCCCTCTTTCTTACTTTATCTATTCTGTTCATATCACTTTCATTCTATGAAGCTCGGACACTCCTCTTAAATGGCGTGTCGGTGTCCAATACTCGTATCGGACACTGACACTCGTATGACACTTGTAGGACACGTATCCGTGAAGTGTCCAATTTAAAAAGTATTTATTAGATTTTTGACAATTTTAGTATGGTTCTAACACAATTTTAAAAAGGAAAAATATATTAATTTTAAAAAATTCAAACTTTATTGTATAAATTGTTATTATGATTATAAAAATAAGAAATAAATCCTTGTAAACCAGTCATGAAAAACATCTTTCTGTTCCAAAAAATAATCTGGAACATACTTGTGCACATAAAATCTTTATTGTCAATTTATATAATTCATAATTATATAATATATAGATTTGTGTCTTCGTGTCCTACATTTTAGAGATTTTACGTATCTTCGTGTCCGTGTCGTATCAGTGTCTGTGTTACATAGCTTCCATTAGATAAAAAGATTCATTCTTCAAGATAAGAGTGAGAAGAAGAGCATGCATCCCACGTTAGTCTATGTAAGTGAGTTTTCTTTTTTTGGTTGTTTAATTGTTAATGTTACTCATTTTTATCATTTTTATTTTTTTACTCTACTTTTCATCTTAGGCGGAATACTGCACATGTACAGAGTTATCTTGACACCATTGTTGATGTGGGCATAGACGGAGATGATGAATGCATTCTGAATACGACATTCTTGCGGAGAGATGAAAGGGGTTAGAAAATAAATATTTTCTTAAGATTTGTTACGGAGTTTCTCATCTTATTCTTTTTCTTTCTTTTCATTATTATATTTCTCTTTTTTAGTTTTATGTTAGTAATAACAAATCAAATTTGGTTATGTTTATTGTGTTATAAATTTAAATTTGTTTAATATATTTTTTACTGCAACTTAACTATTAAAATAGTAAGTTGAAACTCATAAATGATGAGATAAAATGTTTCTATCTTATTTTTACTTAGTGATATTTGATATTTAAAAGATATGAATACATAATAATATAAAATATAGTAATAAAAAAAAAATGCAGACGCAAAGACGTTTTAGCGCCTGTGTTTCCGATAATAATAATAATAATAATTATTATTATTATTATTATTGTTTCGATACATGTAATAGATTTTTCATTGTTTAGAAGTCGAGATTAAGAACAATTTACATTTATATTTCTTTCTTAATCCTTCTAAGTGTCTTTTAAAAATAAAATCATTATGAAACCTTCAAATTCCAAAATTCAAACTCTAAAACAAATACTACCTCAAATGCATTGATTGATCTAGTAATACTATCTCAATAAACTTAAAGTCATAATAATAATAATAATAATAATAAATACTTGAAATTTATAACTAGTAATTTGTCTTACTTAGTGTAAACATTCATAAATATCAAAATCTCACTATATTTAAATATGAGAAGAAGATTTTTTCAAACAACAAAACAAATTAATCATAAAATTATTATTTTTAACTAATTTTCTTAAAGAACACTTTTACAGGTTGCCATTTTGTGAGGTTTGAGTATATTATGAATTGGAAAAAAAAAAGTTATAGAAGAATTTGATTAGCCTAATTAAGAAATGAGAGATAAAAGGCGCAGAAGATAAGGATAAGGAAGTGGAAACAATCATAAGTTACCTTTTTCATGTGCATGGCTTTCCAGAATTGGTAAGTTTGGTTACCTTTTTTCATGTGCTAGCTTTTCCAGAATTGGTAAGTTTGGTTTGAGGTTAAGAATGAACCCAAACCCCATGCACGTTCATTCGCTATTCCACATGCCTTACAACCCAATATCCTCATTTCCTCCATCTCGAGGAACACTTTTATATCCTAAACAACTTTTTTAATCAATTCTACTATATCATTCATGCTATAAGTTAAATAACAATTTTAATTAGGAAACAATATTTTTTTGAAATAAGTTAAATTTCTCACAAAAGCATTCTCTAGCAAGATGATATGTAACTTTCTCAACAAAAAGGTAGTGTCACTTTTGTTAAAATTCTGCAGTCTTGAAATGTATCAATTTTATTTATTAATTCATTGCTTCAATTTATTGATAAAAAAAAAACTTTTGTTAAGATTTAATATAACAATAAATTGAAGATTCTACCCTTAAGTAATGTAACTTGTGAAAAATATAAAAATCAGAAATATACTTATCTTTTTAGATGTCACATTAGTTGTTTTCATTAAAAAATTTACAGTATATGACTAAATTTAAAGAATAGGAATAAATTTACAATCTAAGTTTTTGAAGGACCAAAATTACATCATCAAATTATAGATTAAGTGCTTTATTTATTTAGAAAAAAATAAGTGTGACATTCTTTCGTGATAAAAAATATGGACATATTAGTATCCATTTTCCTAATTTGAAATTGAAATCATTATTTACTACTTTTGTTCACAACCATTTGTTTCTCATAAAAAAAAATACTTATCTAAACCCGTAAACTAAAAGGAGAAGTTATGATTACGAAAAAAAAGTAGAAGAATAATCCTAATAGAAAAAGTTTTAATGATGATTAAAACCTCTTTTTAATAATAATTTTAACATTATTATTTATGTAGTTATTGTTAAAAGTTATATGTTTGATGACGACAACCATCATTATATATTTAAAAAACAATGACAATTTAACTAATAATTATTATCATATGCTCAAGATATAATAATGATTATTAATATAATCATCTTCCTATATGTGTCATTTTAATATTGATACATTATTTTAGTCTCAGTAAAAACTAAAATATATTTTTCTATATACTTTACTATTAGTAATTCATCTCATATTCAAGTCTCAAATATTTGAATTGTTTTCAGTTGAAACTTGCATATAATGTACTTCTTTGTAGTGCAAGGCTATACATTATATATAACTAAGCAAATGCGCAAGAACCTTCATGGAAGAGAAGGACTATGATGGCAACCCAAAGAGAACAACGAACATAAACAACAGCCAAAGAATACAAATAACAACAAACGAGGTAGATGAAGACAAGGAAGAGAATAAAGCATGATATAAAAAAATTAAGGTGGAAAAGAATGAGGAAAAGAGAAAATAGCAACAACCCAAAAGAATAGTATAAATGTGACATACAACTATAATTGAAAATGTAATTGTTGTTATAAATGCATAAGACGATAATTATTAGTATTATTATAAAAAAAATACATACAACTATTGTTTCTTTTATAAATCAATACATATTACAAAGACGTAAGTATTAACTAGTGTAACTAGAAGGAAGTGAACTTTTGATTCTAATATGGGATAATTTTTATGTATTATGTAAAGACTGATTATAAGGATCCTAATAGGGTAGATGATGATTTTTGTTGATGTGACTTACTATTATTTTCAATTGAGAATTGGTTTGGTAGTTTGCAGAGTTTGAAGTATATTTGTAGGTCAGATGTTGGACATGTTAGCCTTGACTATTTTCTGTATAAGGGTTGAGACACTCCTAAAGTGTATCTGAAGTGTCTGTATAAGGGTCAGAACATCTCTTAAATATTTTATTTTATTTTATGTATTCTTGATGATAGAAAAAAAAGGAAATAGTAAATTATTGTTAGGAAAAGATTGGGTTGGTTTGTTATTGTCGTATTGTAGGTTTGATGTTGTGAGTTCGTAAATTAGATATTAGAATTGTTGTTTGTCGTAATAAGTAAGAGTATTATAATAAAAATGTGAAATATGAAAGAGTGGAGTGGATGTACTTATGAATATAATTGGAGCAGGTGAAATCAAGGAATCGGTCCGGTGAGTGAGCGACATTCCCATGCGACTGTGGGTGCTCTTTCTTCCTTTGAAATGTCGCACATACTCGTTCTTATTCTTATATATGCTAATCACCATATTCAACCTTTTCTTTCTTATTCCCTCTGCCCATACCTCTTTTTCATTCATTCATTCCTCACCATAATCATTATCCATTTCTCTCCCACAATTAATTAATACCAAGATCTCACCACTAAGATATTTACTTCTTTTTACACTTCACTCATCTCCAATCACTACCTTCCAACCACCATCACCACCTTATATACTTTTTTTTTTCTCTAACTTCCTGCTACTTCCACACTACCATTCTCTCTAAGCCCATTCATTCATCTCATAATGAAGGTAGGTCTTTTCTCTCTCTCTCACCCACACACACACTCTATGGATGGATGAATGAATATCTTTCTTCTCATTTGCCTCAGTTCCTCAGCTGGATGCAAAATAAAATTGGTGGAAAACAAGATAACAGAAAACCAGACACTTATACTTGTAAGTTTTCTACTTCATTCATTTTTCTTTTCTTTCTCCCAAGGTTAATGCATGTTTTTTTTTTTCTATAATGCCTGCTCAAATACACACCACACCACCTTCTCTCTTTCAACAAAACTAACCATGGCAGAAATAGAACCAAACCTATAGAAAGACAGAGACCAAGGAATGTATATATATATATGTCTTCATGTGTTGCATATTTTACTTTACCAAAGCTAGATTCTTATTTTATAACTTGTTCATACTTTTAGATGCATATTCAGAATGGTTATTGAGTTATAATTAACTTTTAAAGTGCCTGAAGAAAAAAGAGAGTTAATTATGTATTTCAGAATTAAACTTTTAGCTTTTGACCTTTTATGAAGAAACTTATCATCTTTGGAAATGTGCGATCAGATCTATAAAATAAAAAACCACCCATGCACCCAGCAAGCTTAGGAGATCTTCATTATTTTTGTTTCAATTCTTTCCTCTTAAATTTTTTAACCTTTTCATCATAGATCGACCCAAAATCATTACGATCCAAAGGTAAACATGTATATATGTTTTTGTCCAATGCTATGTTTCAATGAAAATAATTAAAATCATACATAATGTAACCTATAATTAATTTCATTTCTTATTTATTTCTTATTTTGTTTATATACATCGTAAAAAAAATTCTTTTACAATTAAAGGAGACGATAAAAGTGATATAATTCTAATTATAAACAACGTGATATTTCAGTGGAAAGTTAAGGATCTAAGCTGTCATATATGATCAATTTTCCATATCCCTATACTTTTTCTTAGATTAGTACGTACTAACTTTCCCATTGGTAGAATAATGATATATATGATCAGAATTATTTTTTACATATTATAAAATTGTATAGTATTTTTTTTCCCGATAACTCAATAACTAATCTCACTTTTTTTCTTATACTAGTACCTGATACATACATGAATAAAGAGGGATTAAATTATTACTAAAATAATTCTAAAAGCATATAGTTTTCATTTCTTCAATGCAATGCTTACATTGAACTACAGTATTAGATTAAAAGAAATTTGGTTATGTAAATTTTGTAGAAAGACATTTTATCTACGATTGGCTAATATTAAGTTTTATTTTAAAGTATTTAAGTAGACAAAATGAACCTGGACATACGGAATACTTGTCATTGTCTACAAGACATTAATTCTAGTACTAGTTTAACTTTTCAGTATTGGCTGTTCCTCCTACACACATGCCAGTAACCTTAACTTCTATAATTTGTGTTCCACCTCTATTTTCTTATTACTATTATTATTTATAATAATATATATTTTGTGATTAACTTATATAAAGAACTCTATTTTTATAATAAACTCTAGTTTTTCCATTCCTCTTTCCGTCACTTATAATATTCTATCTTCTTTATCCAACTATTTTTCTTATATTATTCCTCTTGCCACCTCAATCCATTCCATTTTGCATAGACTTTTAAATATTATATTGAGTATTGTGTAATAACTAAAGAATCAAAGTAAGAAGAAAACATTAAGAGTATTTTAAAAACAAAAACAAAAATCATTATAATTTGAATTAGAAAGTTTTGAATGCATGTTCAGTTTAAGTTATGGTGAAGGAATAAATAAAAAGAATGAATTGAAAAAAGTTTTGATTTGGAACTGGTCAGATGATGGAAAACAAGAGGGAAGAGAAGAATTTAGCGATTGGCCTGATGGGTTGCTAGCAATTGGTACATTTGGAAATAACAATGAAGCAAAAGAGAAGGCTACAGAGGATCCATCCTCCTCTGAGCAAATACCTGACTTCACTCCTGAAGAAATCGGGAAGCTACAAAAAGAGCTCACTAAACTGTTGAGACAAAAACCCAAAGTGGAGAAAGAAATCGCCCACCTTCCTCTCGACAGATTCCTCAATTGCCCATCAAGCTTGGAGGTTGATCGGAGAATCAGCAACGTACTTTGCAATGATGAAGAAGAACAAAAACAAGAACGAGAAGAAGAAGAAGAAGAAGAAGAAGAAGAAGAAGAAGAAGAAAAACAAGAAACAGAAGAAGACATTGAGAAGACACTCAGTGTCATACTTGGTAAATTCAAAGAGATTTGTGCAAAGAACAGTAAGAAAGCAATTGGGAAGAAATCAATTTCGTTTTTGCTGAAGAAGATGTTCGTTTGTAGAAGTGGATTTGCCCCACCACCCAGCCTCAGAGATACCCTTCAGCTACAGGAGTCAAGAATGGAGAAGGTGGGTAGTCCTTTTGCATGCATTGCATGAAATGTGTGTGAATAGAATGTAACGTTTTTTTATGCAGCTTTTGAGGACGATTCTTCAGAAGAAAATAAAGTCCCAGCATTGTTCTCGGGCAGTGTCTCTGAAGAAGCGGCTGGAGGACAGGCAGAAGATGCCGATGGAGGAGGAGGAGGAAGCAGAGGACAAAGCTGATGCTGAAACTGATGATGGCTGTAAATGGGTGAAGACTGATTCTGAATGTCAGTAACTTCCTACATATTCACTCTTCTATCTTATATATATATGTGTGGAGGAACAAGAGAAGAGAAGACATAAATAGTAACTTGGGAGACACAAACCAAATCTTTTTTCCTCTTGCAGATATTGTTTTAGAGATTTAATAAATCCACCTCAATTTTTAACAGCCCTTTCTTTGCGTCTGTGTGAGGTAAGATAACCTTCAGCAGACACTCCTTCTGTTGTGTCTTTGAAAACTACTCATAAGTTACCATTTATTTTGTCTCAGATTCAATGAAGAAGCATTCGGAGGGAGCGTGAAATGGAGCTCATTTTTTTTACAAGAGTTTATCTGTGATCTTGCACCCACTTTTCAGTGCCTCGGATCACCAGTGTCGATCTCTCTGTTTTCTTAACAGTTAATTACCGTTTCCCTTTGTTTCCTTCTTTTTTTCATGGTTGCTTCTGAGGATTCAGAGCAACTCATGTTATACTTAATCCTAAAAACCATAACTCCTATCAACCCCAAACCCACTCTTTTATATGCTCATTTCTTATCTACTCTCCTTCTAATATCACTGCCAATAATTTCCTACTATAATACAATTTCTATTTTACTTTACTTTTAATTCAAAATGCTACAATTTTTTTTAATATTTCTCATGCCTCTTATCTACAATATCATTTCAATCAATATTCGGTTTGGGTTAAAGTAAACCCATCAAATAATAGGCTAAGTATTTGGTCCTGTATATGAGATTTGAGTTTAATACATGAATCTCTACTACTAGTTTAGATTTGTAATGATATGTTTATTTTGCAAATAATGTCCAAGAGTAAGTTAGGATTTTTTTTCAGTTTTTCTGAATCTTTTGGAACAATTCCTTGACGAACATTAGAAATAATTGAAAACAGTGAGAATGGAATCTTGAAAAGCGTAAGCTCTGCAATAGAAAATTTTGGATTTCATTGTGTTGTTATTGAATTAGGATTTTGAATTAATTAGATTTTGGTGATGAAATGAGAAGTATATTATAGGCACGAATTGTATGTTAATGAAATTGAACTCTACATAGGTTTATATGCGTGATGATTATATTGATCTTTATGTATAACCTTGAGTTAATGAGATATATTAGTTTGAATGGAGTTTTTTTTTTTTTTTGCAATTGATTTGTTTTGTGAGAGTATTCACTCAGGAAAAAAAATCAAACAGTTTCACACACAGAAAAACCTTCCTTTTAGCCTGACAATGATTAATAAAAAATTTATTGCAAATCTTGTGGAACGAATTTGAGGTTCAAACCTTGACCACCACTCAATACACACAATAAGAAATGTTTGGTAAAAGATTCAGATCAAAACATCCAAGGAATAAGGCTAATAAGTCCTAGATCGAGAGGAAACAAAATTGGAAAACTTGTTTTTCCGGCAAAAAAAAATCATGGCTTTTCCTCGTCATATTTATTTTATGTTTTGTTTTTAGACGAGCCTCCTTAGCTGGATGCAAAAAACATATGATAATACTTGTGTGAATTATTTCAAAAAAATTCAACGTAATATGAGCTCTGGAAAAAAAATTGCAGAAACTATGGCCAAATTTAAAAAATCTGGAAAGATGATAGCCTTGTAGTGCCCAAAATTTCTAAAAAAATTTCCCAAAAGGATTTTTGTTGAAATTCCATGTAGGAGTATCAGTAGAATTTGGGACACAACGTGACAAATGAGTATTCAGTCAGGAAAAAAAAAAGTTTCACACACAAATGCAAACCTTTCTTTCGGCTTTGGCAATGATGAATAGAAAATTTATTGCAAATACTGTGGAATGAATTTGAGGAATAAACTTTGACCACAACCCAGTAGAAACAATAAGAAAGGTCTAGTAAAAATTTCAGATCAAAACATCCAAGGGATAAGGCATAATAAGTCCAAGATCGAGAAGAAACACAATTGGAAAATTTGTTTTTCCAAAATCAAAACGTCCTAACTTCTCCTCGTCATAACACTTTTTGTGTTTTGTTTTTTGATGAGCCTCCTTACTTGAAAGAAAAAAAACATATGAAAGTACATGTGTGAATTTTTTTCAGAATTTTTCAACGTAATATGAGCTCTGGAAAAAATTTGAGAAACTAGGGTCAAATTTCAAAAATCTAGAAAGAGGATAGCCTCGGAGTGCCCAAAATTTCTGAAATTTTTTCCCGAAAGGAATTTTGTTGGAATTCCATGTAGGAGTATCAGTAGAATTTTGGACACAACGTGACAAATTTCAGGTGAAATGGATGAGTATTGATGAGCATATATTTATTCACACTCACTAGCCTTATTCATAGATTATTGGACTATAATAATAAATAAATTCATTGTTTTAATTAATATTCTTATAATTTGGTTTATTTGGGCCTTAACTATTATTATTGTTAATTTTGTGTTTTTAGAGTAAATTATCCAGAGGAAGCATCTACCTTTGTGAATGGGCTAAATATGCAAAAGTCCAAGTTGCTTCTTGAACCAAAACAGAAAACAAATTTTGAGGAGAAGAAAGAGAAAATAAAATCTACAATATCTCAGAAATAGAATTGGAAGCAAATCTTCTGCAAAATACAAGAATTCTGGAAAGATAGAAACTTGGAAACGGTTAACAAAATATAAACTACAATATTCTCTCAAGATCCTTCGAGCAGAAAAGCCTATAAAAGGACACAAGCATAAAGGAGAAAAGGGAGAGTTTTCATAGGGTTTTCTTAGTTTATTTTCTTCTTAGTAATTCTTTTGTTTTGCCTCCGCATGGAAGGCTAAACCTTTTTGGTTGGTTCTTTTGTAATTCCCCATTGAGTTCTGAGGTTTTGTTCCAATAAAAGTTTCGATTTTTAATTCTCTATAGCAGTTGTTTTTATTGTCTAATCTCCTGGAAAACTGGTTTTTGTGAGAGGTTGTACTTGAACGCATGATTGAGAGTCTTCCTTATCTTAAACTTTGGTTTCTTAGTTAGTTCGCATTGTTCTAATTAATTTCGTGGGCGCATGATTCAAGGGAGAGGAGGTAAGCATTCCCATGGAGTATACGCATGGAACAAAGTGGGTATTGATTAAACTAGTAGACGCATGCTTTACTAGTGAGTTTCAGTTGAATCAGATCGACGCATGTTCAATCTGGTTTAGCTCTGTTGGAGGATTGAGAAAAGATTAATCTTTAGAGAACCTGTGAAGAATTCAATGGTGGAAGAACTTGGGATCAACCGCTTTTTATTTGCTATTTTAATTTCTTTTATATTTTTTGCACAACTATCTCAAACCCCCTTTTCATCTTTATTGTTATTGCTAACTTTTATTGCTTGCAGATAGATTTTAAACCCTGATCAACTGATTTTACTATTGGATTCGTTGGGAGACGACTTGGGGTCATCTGACCACAATTATACTATCATCTCTCTAGTGTTAGACAAGTCTACGCTAGAATCATATTAATTTGACAGCAAAACGACAGCTATCAAGTATTCAATAAGGAAAAATATCAAACAGTTTCACACACAGATGCGAACCTTCCTTTCGGTCATGGTAATGATGAATAAAATATTTATTGCAAATTATGTCAAACGCATTTGAGGTTGAAGCCTTGGCCACAACCCGATAGACACAATAAGGAAGGTCTGGTAAAAATATCATATAAAAAATCCAAGGGATTAAGCATAATAAGTCACACATCGAGAGGAAACAAAGTTGGAAAATTTGTTTTTCTGAAATCTAAACGTTCAGTCTTTTCCTCGTCATATCTCTTTTTGAGTTTTGTTTTTGGACGTGCCTCCTTAGCTGGATGCAAAAAATATATGAAAGTACTTGTGTGAACTTTTTAAGAATTTTCCAACGTAATATGAGCTCTAGAAAAAATTGCAAAAATTGGGGTCAAATTTCAAAAATCTGGAAAGAGGATAGCCTTGGAGTGCCCAAAATTTCTAAAAATTTGTCCCAAAAGGATTTTTTGTTGAAATTCTATGTAGGAGTCTCAGTAGAATTTGGGACACAATGCGTCAAATTTCAGGTCAAACGGATGAGTATTCAGTTAAGAAAAAAATCAAACAGTTTCACACATAAATATGAACCTTCCTTTCGGACCTGGCAATGATGAATAAAATATTTATTACAAATGTTGCGGAAAGAATTTGAGCCTGAATCCGTGGCCAAAACCCAGTAGACACAATAAGGAAGGTCTAGTAAAAAGATCAGATCAATACATCCAAGGGATAAGGCGTAATACTTTCCAGACCTAGAGGAAACAAAATTGCAAAATTTGTTTTTCCAAAATCGAAACATCCTGTCTTTTCCTCAACATATTTGTTTTTGTGTTTTATTTTTGGATGTGCCTCCTGAGTTCGATGCAAAAAAACATATGAAAGTACTTTTGTGAATTGTTTCAAAATTTTCCAACGTAATATGAGTTCTGGAAAAAAATTGGAAAAACTAGGGCCAAATTTAAAAAATGTAGAAAGAGAATAGTCTTGGAGTGCCCAAAATATCTAAAATTTTTTCCCAAAATGATTTTTTGGTGAAATTTTATGTAAGAGTCTCAAAAGAATTTGGGAAAAAATGAAACAAATTTCAACTCAAACGGATGAGTATTCAACTAGGAAAAAAATCAAACAGTTTCACACACACATGCGAACCTTCCTTCCGGCCTTGACAATGATGAATACAAAATTTATTGCAAATCTCGTGGAACGAATTTGAGGCTGAAACCTTGGCCACAACAAGGAAGGTTTGGTGAAAATTTCAGATCAAAACATCCATGGGATAAAGCGTAATAAGTCCTACATCGAGAGGAAACAAAATTGGAAATTTTGTTTTTTCTGAAATTGAAATGTTCTGTCTTTTCCTCGTCATATCTCTTTTTGTGTTTTGTTTTTGAACGTCTCTCCTTAGCAGGATGCAAAAAAACATATGAAAGTACTTGTGTGATTTTTTTTTCAGAATTTTCCAACGTAATATGAGCTCAGGAAAAAATTGCAGAAACCAAGGCCAAATTTCAAAAATTTGGAAAGAGGATAGCATTGGAGTGCCAAAAATATCTGAAAAATTCTCCCGAAAGAAATTTTGGTCCCTAGCAATGATCAATAACAAACTTATATCAAATCGTGTGGAACAAATTTGAGGCTGAAACCTTGACCACAACTTAGTAGACACAATAAGGAATGTCTGGTAAAAATTTCAGATCAAAACATCCAAGGGATAAGGCGTAATAAGTCCCAGATCGAGAGGAAACAAAATTGGAAAACTTATTTTTCCGAAAACGAAACGTCTTGACTATTCCTCGTCATATCTCTTTTTGTGCTTTGGTTTTGGACATGCCACCTTAGCTGGATGTAGACAACATATGAAAGTACTTGGGTAAATTTTTTCCGAATTATTTAACATAATATGAGCTCTGGAAACAAATTGCAAAAACTAGGACAAAGTTTCAAAAATCTGGAAAAAGGATAGCTTTGGAGTGCCCAAAATTTCTGAAAAACTTTCCCGAAATTATTTTTTGTTGAAATTCTATGTAGGACTTTCAAAAGAATTTGGAACAAAACGCAACAAATTTCAGGTCAAACGAATGAGTATTCAGACAGGAAAAAAATCAAACAGTTTCACACACAGAGATGAACCTTTCTTTCAGCCCTAGCAATGATGAATAAAAAAAATTTTGCAAATCCATTGGAACAGATTTGAGGCTAAAACCTTGACCAGAACCCAGTAGACACAATAAGGTATGTATGGTTAATGTTTAAGATCAAAACATCCAACTGATAAGGCGCAATAAGTCCCGGACTGAGAGGGAACAAAATTGGAAAACTTGTTTTTCCGAAAATGAAATGTCCCTTCTTTTCCTCGTCATATCTTCTTTTTTGTTTTCTTTTTGGATGTGCCTCCTTAGCTGGATTCAAACAACATATGAAAGTAGTTGTGTGAATTTTTTCGAAATTTTTCAATCTAATATGAGCTCTCGAAAAAATTAAAGAAACTAGGGCCAAATTTCAAATATATGGAAAGAGGATAGCCTTGGAGTGCACAAATTTCTGAAAAGTTTTTCTGGAAGGATTTTTTGTTAAAATTCTATGTAAGATTCTCAACAGAATTTGGGACAAAACACGACAAATTTCAAGTTAAACTAATGAGTATTCAGTCAGGAAAAAAGCCTTGCCCGAGCTTAGAATACATAAGTCTGATTCCTAGCACTCACCTTACGTCTCCATTGTTTGCCACTTCATTTAAATGCGCACTCGATATCTTATTTTTCAGTTCAAACATGAATCTTTTTTGTGCACATAAGAATATGGATGTCCAAGTATTTAAGATTTTATATATTTTAAAAAAATCATTGTGAGTGCGCGTGCGTGTGTGTTGTCTTGTATTTAGTGTTCTTGGAGTGTTGAGATTTGTTAAATGGAGTTGGATGAGGCCAATGCTGATTGATTAGGGATTATTCTGTTGGAGGAATGATGTTCTTCCCTTTTATCACTACTCTCAACCACTACTGCTTTAGTTGCATTTTCACTCACCTCCGCCTCCACCTCCATTGTAGAGTAGTTCTCTTCCTGAACGTATGCCTTTTCAGATTTGGTATTTATTACAACTCAAACTCTGCAGGATCTTCAAACACGTCATCATAACCATGCCTCACAAAACACCGAAACACTCTATACTCTCTTGGCTCCACTTGTTGAAGTAAGAACCTCTCCTCCGATGCAACACTGCTCACCGAAATAGCCTTAATGGACACAAACACAACAATTAAGTGAATAGACAGAATGTTACCTATGAGGTGTGAGAATATGAGAGGAATGCCTTGCACCAGCTCATAATACATAAGGATGATTCCTAGCACTCGCCTTACGTCTGGGTTGTTCGCCACTTCATTCAAATATGCACCTGATATCTTGTTTTTCAGTTCAAACATGAATCTTTCTTTGTGCACATAAGGATATGGAACATCGCCAAATATGTAAATGAGTTGTCCAAATATTCAAGATTTTATATATTTAAAAAAAATCATTATATGTGCGTGTGCGTGCGTGCGTGTGTTGTCTTATATTTAGTGATCTTGGAGTGTTGAGATTTTTTAAATGGAGTTGGATGAGGTTGATGCTGATTGATTTGTGATTATTGTGTTTGAGGAATTATGTGTTTCCCTCTTATCACTACTCTCAACCATTACTGTTTGTTCAGTTGCACTTTCACTCACCTCCACCGTAAAGTAGTTCTCTTCCTGAACGTATGCCTTCAGATTTTTTATCAATTGCGACTCAAACTCTACAGGATCTTCATGCACGTCATTGTAACCATGCCTTACAACACACTGAAACACTTTGTACACTCTTGGCTCCACTTGTCGAAACAAAAACCTATCCTCTGATTCAACACTGCTCACTAGAATAGCCTTAATGGACACAAAGACAACAATTGAGTAGATAGACGGAATGCTACCTATGAGGTGTGAGAATATGGGAGGAATTCCTTGCACCAGCTCATAATACATAAGTTTGATTCCTAGCACTCGCCTTACGTCTGGGTTGTTCGCCACTTCATTCAAATATGCACCTGATATCTTGTTTTTCAGTTCAAACATGAATCTTTCTTTGTGCACATAAGGATATGGAACATCGCCAAATATGTAAATGAGTTGTCCAAATATTGAAGATTTTATATATTTAAAAAAAATCATTGTATGTGCGTGTGCGTGCGTGTGCGTGCGTGCGTGTGTAGTCTTATATTTAGTGATCTTGGAGTGTTGATATTTTTTAAATGGAGTTGGATGAGGTTGATGCTGATTGATTTGTGATTACTGTGTTTGAGAAATTATGTGTTTCCCTCTTATCACTACTCTCAACCACTACTGTTTGTTCAGTTGCACTTTCACTCACCTCCACCGTAAAGTAGTTCTCTTCCTGAACGTATGCCTTCAGATTTTTTATCAATTGCGACTCAAACTCTGCAGGATCTTCAAGCACGTCATTGTAACCATGCCTTACAACACACTGAAACACTTTGTACACTCTTGGCTCCACTTGTCGAAACAAAAACCTATCCTCTGATTCAACACTGCTCACTACAATAGCCTTAATAGACACAAAGACAACAATTGAGTAGATAGACGGAATGCTACCTATGAGGTGTGAGAATATGGGAGGAATTCCTTGCACCAGCTCATAATACATAAGTTTGATTCCTAGCACTCGCCTTACGTCTGGGTTGTTCGCCACTTCATTCAAATATGCACCTGATATCTTGTTTTTCAGTTCAAACATGAATCTTTCTTTGTGCACATAAGGATATGGAACATCGCCAAATATGTAAATGAGTTGTCCAAATATTCAAGATTTTATATATTTAAAAAAAATCATTGTTTGTGCGTGTGCGTGCGTGCGTGTGGTGTCTTATATTTAGTGATCTTGGAGTGTTGATATTTTTTAAATGGAGTTGGATGAGGTTGATGCTGATTGATTTGTGATTATTGTGTTTGAGAAATTATGTGTTTCCCTCCTATCACTACTCTCAACCACTACTGTTTGTTCAGTTGCACTTTCACTCACCTCCACCGTAAAGTAGTTCTCTTCCTGAACGTATGCCTTCAGATTTTTTATCAATTGCGACTCAAACTCTGCAGGATCTTCAAGCACGTCATTGTAACCATGCCTTACAACACACTGAAACACTTTGTACACTCTTGGCTCCACTTGTCGAAACAAAAACCTATTCTCTGATTCAACACTGCTCACTACAATAGCCTTAATAGACACAAAGACAACAATTGAGTAGATAGACGGAATGCTACCTATGAGGTGTGAGAATATGGGAGGAATTCCTTGCACCAGCTCATAATACATAAGTTTGATTCCTAGCACTCGCCTTACGTCTGGGTTGTTCGCCACTTCATTCAAATATGCACCTGATATCTTGTTTTTCAGTTCAAACATGAATCTTTCTTTGTGCACATAAGGATATGGAACATCGCCAAATATGTAAATGAGTTGTCCAAATATTCAAGATTTTATATATTTAAAAAAAATCATTGTTTGTGCGTGTGCGTGCGTGCGTGTGGTGTCTTATATTTAGTGATCTTGGAGTGTTGAGATTTTTTAAATGGAGTTGGATGAGGTTGATGCTGATTGATTTGTGATTATTGTGTTTGAGGAATTATGTGTTTCCCTCTTATCACTACTCTCAACCACTACTGTTTGTTCAGTTGCACTTTCACTCACCTCCACCGTAAAGTAGTTCTCTTTCTGAACGTATGCCTTCAGATTTTTTATCAATTGCGACTCAAACTCTACAGGATCTTCAAGCACGTCATTGTAACCATGCCTTACAACACACTGAAACACTTTGTACACTCTTGGCTCCACTTGTCGAAACAAAAACCTATCCTCTGATTGAACACTGCTCACTAGAATAGCCTTAATGGACACAAAGATAACAGTTGAGTAGATAGACGGAATGCTACCTATGAGGTGTGAGAATATGGGAGGAATTCCTTGCACCAGCTCATAATACATAAGTTTGATTCCTAGCACTCGCCTTACGTCTGGGTTGTTCGCCACTTCATTCAAATATGCACCTGATATCTTGTTTTTCAGTTCAAACATGAATCTTTCTTTGTGCACATAAGGATATGGAACATCGCCAAATATGTAAATGAGTTGTCCAAATATTGAAGATTTTATATATTTAAAAAAAATCATTGTATGTGCGTGTGCGTGCGTGCGTGTGTTGTCTTATATTTAGTGATCTTGGAGTGTTGAGATTTTTTAAATGGAGTTGGATGAGGTTGATGCTGATTGATTTGTGATTATTGTGTTTGAGGAATTATGTGTTTCCCTCTTATCACTACTCTCAACCACTACTGTTTGTTCAGTTGCACTTTCACTCACCTCCACCGTAAAGTAGTTCTCTTCCTGAACGTATGCCTTCAGATTTTTTATCAATTGCGACTCAAACTCTGCAGGATCTTCAAGCACGTCATTGTAACCATGCCTTACAACACACTGAAACACTTTGTACACTCTTGGCTCCACTTGTCGAAACAAAAACCTATCCTCTGATTCAACACTGCTCACTAGAATAGCCTTAATGGACACAAAGACAACAATTGAGTAGATAGACGGAATGCTACCTATGAGGTGTGAGAATATGGGAGGAATTCCTTGCACCAGCTCATAATACATAAGTTTGATTCATAGCACTCGCCTTACGTTCTGGTTATTCGCCACTTCCTTCAAATATGCACTCAATATCTTATTTTTCAGTTCAAACATGCATCTTTCTTTATGCACATAAGAATATGGAACATCACCAATTATGTAAAAGAGTTGTCCAAATATTTAAGATTTTATATACATTAAAAAAATTATTGGGTGTGTGTGCGCGTGCATGTGCGTGTTGTCTTATATTTAGTGATCTTGGAGTGTTGAGATTTGTAAGATGTTAGAAATTTGGAAGAGTTAAAAAAGTGGTTGAGTAAAGTTTTTTTTTTATTTTTTTATAATGAGTAGTTAAGAGGGAACTTGATTTGGTAAAATACAAAACTAAACCGAAGTGGATATATATTGTGTTTAGGGAGTGACAGGAATGGTGTGTCATATTTCGTACGTCATTCCAACCTTGAGAAGTCTCTTGCGTGGGATTGCCATGGAATTCTGACCTTGTCTGAAGTTCTTTCGGAAGAAACTGTATGCATAATTCACAATGATCTTATTGAAGATGGAGGAGTTTGGGTGAGCTACAACCTCTGCTTCTGCTAGCATATACACTATGCCTTTCTCCAATGCTCTGTCTATGAATTTGAGTTCCTCTTCAGCTCCATGGATGGGTGGGGCAAGCAAGTTAGCAGATGACTTGGCGGCACTCCCTCCCAATGACCGAATGGAGTTGGATGAGGCCGATGCTGATTGATTTGGGATTATTCTGTTGGAGGAATGATGTGTTTCCCTCTTATCACTACTCTCAACCATTGTTGCTTGTTCATTTGCACTTTCACTTACCTCTGCCTCCACCGTAGAGTAGTTCTCTTCCTGAACGTATGCCTTCAGATTTTGTATCAATTGCGACTCAAACTCTACAGGATCTTCAAGCACATCATTGTAACCATGCCTCACAACACACCGAAACACTCTGTATTCTCTTGGCTCCACTTGTCGAAACAAGAACCTTTCCTCCAATGCAACATTGCTCACCGGAATAGCCTTAATGGACACAAACACAACAATTGAGTGGATAGATGGAATGCTACCTATGAGGTGTGAGAATATGGGAGGAATGCCTTGCACCAACTCAGAATACATTAGTCCGATTCCTGGCACTCGCCTTACATCTGGATTGTTCGCCACTTCATTCAAATATGCACTTGATATCTTGTTTTTCAATTCAAACATGTATCTTTCTTTGTGCACATAATGCCAGATTCCCATCACCGACGTCAAGAACAGAGCTAGTACAATTGGAAGATACCCTCCTCCTGTGAATTTGGTTAGTTGAGATGAGAAATAAACTATCTCAATGAAACCAAATCCGAAGAAGAATAAAGCCACTCGCCATAGACTCTTTTTCCATAAAACAAGCATTATCAGTGAAACTAGAGTTGTTGTGATCATCATATCACCAATCACTGCAATCCCTGCACATATTCAAACAAACATGCATGTAAGTATTACTTCTTTGTCATCCCTTCTAACATAACATACATAAGAAGAACAAGCAGGAATACTTACCATATGCATGACTAATCTTCTCTGTGGTCTTGAAGGCAGCACAGACCAAAATACATGCGATCATGAACATGTAGTTGACCTCAGGAATATACACCTGACCCTGATGTTTGACGGAAGTGTGCACCACCCTAACTCTTGGGAAACAACCTAGACTTAGGGCTTGGGATATAATGGAGAATGCTCCTGAAATCATTGCTTGGCTAGCTATAATGGCAGCAGCAACAGCCACAACAAATGTTGGCCAATACAAAGGATCTGCATGTTATTCACAATTGTAATTCACTCAGAAGAAAATTTAATTGATTAACTGCGTTTATTAACAATATCATACTAAAAAAATGGACTTTTAAAAGTAAGCAATTTACCTGGAATACAGTCATAAAAAGTATTAGCCACATTCTGAGGGAACTTTCGCAGATATGCTGCTTGCCCAATGTATGCAACCACTATTGATGGACATGTAATGCAAGAAAAGCTAATCTGCAACACATTATATTGCATCATCAATTTAAGTGCAACTATTCAATCAATTGTAGCTGGAAATAATTTCTGTGAAGAAATTGAGCACAAGAATTAATATATTTACTTACTTGAATGGATCTTACATTAAAGTGACCCAAGTCAGCAAACATGGCTTCAGATCCTAAAATTACATGTATCTTAGTTAGTTGGAATAAAAGGTTGATATAATTTAATGAAGAAAGATTAAGAAGAGATGTTAATCACCTGTTATGCAGAGAAAGACTCCACCAAGCGATAACCATCCATCTTTGCCATTCCGTTTGAAATAATCAAATATATATTTGGGATAAAAGGCACGTAATACTTTGATATCATATTTGAATAAATTGTAAAGCCCAATTCCACTGATGAAAAAAAACCACACCAAAATGATTGGAGCGAATGCGAATCCCACTTTATCAGTACCGAATCGTTGAGCAGAAAATAAGATTACCAAAATTGCTACTGTGATTCCCACAACAGCATCTAAAAAAACAGAAATAGAATATTAGATATATGTAGAAATAATGCTACCTAGTCTAGAAATTTTACATCCACAAATTTAGCAAACAAGGGAAGGAACACTAGAAAAAGAAAATTATCTATCGATCATACTCTGTAACTAAATTCAACATTATCTATAGATTGTTACCCACAAATATGAATTTGTTTTTACGCTTTTTTATCTTTTTTATCAGTAATAATAAATAAATAAATAAGAATCACTTTATGTGTGATCCAACTCATACAAAATCACACAAAAACAAACAACACCTCCCCCATTAATTTTACCTATCTAGATCCTTGAATAAATTCAATATTACATATGGATTATTATCCACAATTCTGTATCCGAAAATAAATTATTATTAATATACATTTTTTTATTTATATTGTTATCATAATATTAAAATTATTAATAATATTAACAATATTCATAACATTAATCATATTAATAATATTAATAACACTAATAATAGAATAGAAAAAAAAATTATTCACAGATCATACTCTATAAATAAATTCAACATTACCTACCTATAGATTGTTATCCACAGATATGAATTCATAATAAATTCAACATTACCTATGAATTATTACTCACGAATTTCTATCTGTAATTAAATTCAACATTACACATAAATTTTATCCATTAATTTATATTCGTAAATAAATTCAACATCACATATGGATTATTATTCACAATTTTGTATCCAAAAATAAAATATTATTCATATTCATATTTTTTATTTATATTATTATAATATTAATAATATTATATTAATCACATTAAGAATATTAATAATATTGAGATGAAAGGGAAAAATGTTAAGGCATTGATGACTTACTTTGACCTAACGATTTACTGATCCCACTTACTGCTGAAAGTACTGCACATATATGAAGCAATATAATAATATGAGAGGTGTGTTGTGACATTAATTTGTGAAATATTTGATATAAGAAATGGAGGAACCTGAGATTGATGGAGTAAGAATCCCATCTCCTATGACCATGGAAGTTCCCATTATGGCAAGAAACAGAATCACAACTCGTGAAACAAGACTGCCTTCAAGCTTCTGCTTCAATTTGTGTGCCCGTTTTACCTCACTGGACGGAGTTTCCAGTTTGTAGTTAGAAAGCTCCCTGTCCTCTGGTTGTTCATTTGGAATCATACTCATCTTTATATGTCTGCATATCAACGAATACAGTGCAAAAGCTCCACCTGTCATTGTTAATCAGGATCTTCATCATCATCATCTTCAAGACTATTTTTCAAATAACATTATTGAATTTGATGAAGATGACTCAAATTTGTTATTTAAAAAACTAGTAACATGAGAAAGAAAGGAGAATAAGTCTGTGAAGAAAAAACAAAGAGTTAACTCTTTCGTATTTACAAACGGACAAATTTGACACGAAAACCAAAGCAAATAGATCTGGTTTTTGTTTTGAAGAGGAAGAAAGTGAGGCGGTTGAGAGATATTTACCGTTGCCATTATCGTTGGCCCAGAGTACGATGAAGACGTATTTGAGCAAAGGTATGAGGAAGATGGTGTAGATGATGAGGGACAAGACACCGAGAATATCATCTTCATGTTTGATTCCATTGTTGAAGGTGCTGGAATAGACGTAAAGGGGTGATGTACCAATATCACCATACACAACCCCTATGCTTTGAAATGCTAAGCTAAGCGTTGTCCTCCAACCCATCTGTTCAAACCCAACCAATATAATATAATATAATATATAATTCATTCATAAACTAACTATGAACTCGTATAATAATGTATATACCTTGTAAGGATTGTGTGCGACCATAGAAACTCTTCCAGCCTCTAAATTCAGAGAATCTACTCGCCTCAGTTTTGCCCATGACACCTTTCGCTCTTTCAGCTTCGGGTTCCTCTCTGCATCTGCTGTTCCGCCGCTCTCCGCCACCGCCACCGCCTCCTCCTCCGTCATCTTCTTTCCTTCTGCTTCTGCTCCAGACATCTTCACACTCACACTCCACCTTCTCTTGGATATTCAAGTTGTGTTCCTTTGCTTTAGTTTTTATAGGCACACAAGTCAGATCTTCATAACTTCTTATTCTCTTATTTTATGATCAATAATTGTACTTTTTTTTAATCTTTAAACTGCGCCTCCCTTACCAGCACTTCAGTTGACTTTCTATTAAATTATGGAAAGCATCTAAAGGCAATGAAGCTGGACAAAAATAATTCAAAAAATATGCTGCTTTGAATTTAAAGAAATTGACTCAAAAATTTATAATGAATTTAATTAATATAACTAAAAAGTTAAATTAATTCAATAATAATATATTTTAAAAAAAATATTTTAAATTAATTTTAGTAAAATTAAGTATAAATTAAAATCAAAGATAATTAATTATGAAATAAATAATTATAAATTGAAAATAATATTTAAATTTATTTTTTCCATAAAATTTAATGAAATTGTAGAATTTAAAAAAATATTTAAATTTTTAATATAATTTTACACTTCATATAAATTCAATTCATTTTATTAATATTATTTTAAAACAAAACAAAATCAAACTCGGTATATTAAATTAGTATTCAATTAATTTATTTAAATTTCAAATAAAAGAAATCGAGATTTTTTTCGAATAAGAATAAAAAACAATATTGATTATTTTAATATATATATAGATAGATATATTAAATATCATAAAATTATTTACACTAATATATTTTTATGTGTAATATATTTTTTATCATATTTAATTTTATCTTAATTTTTTGTTTTTGTATTATTTTGTTTAAAGTCAACGTAAATATAAATGGTAAGGACGCAGAAAATAATTTTGAGATAGAAGTGGTATAATTAAATTCAAATCTTAATATTTTATTATTAAAATGAAAAGTGTGTATAAATGTAAAAATTAGGTTTTATTTTAATATAATCATTATTTCTCTAGAATTTTTTTTTTCTTGTCTTCTCTCTAAATTTGTAGTTTCATTCTTCGTTAGACTAAATATTGTATTGAGATTCTTAAGATAGTGTATTGATTTGTGAGACTATGTGAAAGAGATTATCCTAACTCTACTAATATATTGAAATCATATAGATAAAGAGTGTCAAATGTTGAGAGTAGAAGGAGATTCACATAACTCAATCTAAGCTTTGAAAGTACTAATAAAAGCATATCATATGGATTTATCCGTGTCATATGACAATAAATTTTTTTGAATGAGAGACTATGTAGTGGTAAGAACATGATATATGACAAGTGTAGGTCTCTGAGTCTAATTTTAATATACTAGCCTTTTGGAAGTATATTTGAATGCCTATGTGTTGGTGTCAGTTGATTTCTACATTAGTGATGTGGAACCTGAGAATGGAGGATTTATAATGATTGATATGTTTGTTATAAATGTCCTATTTCAGTAATATTTTATATTAAAAGACACACTTATGGATATTTATTGATAAAATAATTATAATTTAACTTTTAATTTATAAATTTAAACCATTTTACATATTTTGTGATTATAATACGAATAAGAACTATTTATACCCGAATTTGTGTTAATTTCATGACTCTAGGCGAAAATGGAGATGAAAGGGCTAAAGGAAAGGCTGGAACGCTAAAAAAAAAACTCGCCTAAAGTAGATCAATCTAGAGGAACAAACCCAAGTGAGCCCAATCTCGCCCAAGCGAGATCACTCCAGAGAAGTTGGGCTTTTCTCATCTAACTCGCCCAAGTGACCCCAAACTCGTCCAAACGAGAAGTCACTTAACCTAAACCCAACTAGGTTAATTGTGAGGTGTGAGACATAACCCTGAACATATTTTTTAGAGAATAAAAGGTGATGGAAAACCCTAGAGGAGGCAACCATCCAAAATCTTCTTTTCTTATTTTTCATGCTTGAAATGCCCAACATGAGGGACTAATTTTACCCTTTAGGATTGAAAGTAATCTATTTAAACTCTTATGTATTGAGGTGATATTTAAACATAATATTATGTTCTTGATTGATTATTGGTATTGTCATTTTATTCTTAGCGCTTGTTTTATCATGATTTTGATAATTAGATTTGACTGAAAAGTACTTATATTATAAGCATCTGGCCTACATGATAATGCTTAACATATTTGAAATATTAATTGTTATCAACATCTACTCGTAGCGACAATGAGTTTTTATAAATATGCAAGAAATTGATATTTAGGAGACTATCTTAATAATTTTATATGCGAGAAATCAATATAAATGAATTTTATGTAACCATCAATATCAATCAACGATAGAATATTATTATGTTTTTTAAAATACAAAAGAGTGAGAAGGATGAACCCCAATCCCAATTTTCCCAATTGAATCAAACAACTCTTTAATTTGCTTTATTTACATTCTTGCAATCTCATACACAACAAACATCCAACCAACTTTTAATTATTCTTTTCTATTCAGTGATTCTTATACTTGATAATTCAAATGTTCTTTGTGCATTCGATATGCGTCCTTAGGGACAAATTATTACTTTTGACATGGTAAGAGTCATCGAGTTTTTGGCAATTCTTTCAAATTTAAAGTTTTATTGAAAGCTTTAAAAATGCTAGCTTACCATACTTTATATTTTGTGATGTTTTAAAATCTTTGATGATTGTGTCTTACACGAAAACAAATTATGTCCAAGATGTGGAACTCCAAATTAATCTAAAAGATTTTTTTTTCTTTCTTTTGAATATTTGTTTTGATATATATATATATTAAATTTCTAATAGTGAGAAATATATTTTTGTAATACTTTATAATGATCTTTATGTATATATATTTAAATATATATTCTATTGTATTGATATAATGTCTTTATGTGATGTAACTATAAATGTTATATAAATCACTTTAAAAAATTAAATAAAATAGTAGTGACTAAAGATGAAATATTTATATATAAATAAAAATCTCCAATAAAGATAAAGTTATGAAATATTATAATTATAAAATATTATAAAATTGAAGAAAAAAGTACAACGTTATCATTCTTAGTACTTATTTTTCTATTACTTTCCTCTCAATATTTAAGAGGAAAATCTAAATCTTTTTAATGTTGTTCTCATTAGGTTTAAAAAACACTTCCTAGTTTACTTTTATTTGCAATTATCAATTATTTATTCCCCAGGTTTAACATTTATTCATTCAATTATTGCTTGCTTTACTTGTATTTTGCTGCGTCACCATTGGAGAACAATGTATCTTTTTTAATTCATTTTCAATATGTCTACATCATAGAATGACTTAAATTTGATAAATTATCAGTACAACCTTAAAACTATGGAATTAACGTATTCAATGATAAATAATTCAATAATTCATTTATGGTTATCATGTTGTCACAAAAGTGGCCCATCGAATGCCAAAATAAAATAAAATTTATAAAACAAAACTTTCTATTTAATAACGGACAAACGTGTTATACTTTTTGTTTTGAAGTTCGAAATATTTTATTAGTTTGATTTCTGTGAAATAATATGTTAGTCTATTAGAAGTAAAAATTTTATATTATTAAAGAATTTAGGAGTGAAGGGTCATGTAGTTTTGTATATATTAAACTCATAAATACAATTATCAATTATCAACCAAAAATCTAATTTATGAATAATTCAGAACTTAAGGAAACATAATATTATGAATAAACAAACTTCTAATAATCCAAATCACTTCAATTAATTATGAATCAGATGACTTTAGAGATAAGTAGATAATGTTTTTAAAATCAAATAATAGCAAACGTGCACTTTCCACTAAATGAGACATTAATGTTTTTTTATATCAAGAAAGAATAAATAAAATTCACTTGAATAATATTTAAGAGAAGTAGAAAGCTGTATAAAAAGACTACTGAGACAACTCTGCCACCTAAGAGTGCATTAGCAAATAAAACTATTATATATAAGTTTGGGTTTCTCATCTAAAACCTAACCATTTTGTAAAAAATTCAGAAGAATGGAAATATTATAGTATTCTAAATTATTATAAAGTCTATTAATATTCTAAATTTATTTCTATACTTTGAAAATACTTTATGAAATAATTTTTATATAATATGAATGAGAGAAAACTATACACAAGTCTAAGAAAAAAACATTTATTATATTTTTCATTAAACTAGTGAAAAGTCAAGAGATAAAAAAAAAAGGAATTTGACGAAAATCACGCCAACTACTTGTTTTGTATAGCGACATCAAAAGTTTTTCGTACTAACAAATAATAGTGGTTTAAAATTCTAAACCTTTTCCTCCAAAATTATTTAATTAAGTTGTATAATAAAGCTTTCTCTGTTTTAAGAAAGTACGTAGATAAAGAAAAAAACAATAACAGTTGTATAAAAAGTATATTATATATAAATAGCGATATTTTTATAATTACACTTAATTTTTTATATTATTTTTCTCTCCAAAATCGAGGATGAATATTTGACTAAATCTCATTGCCGTTTTTGCCCTGCTTTTTGCTTTTTCTTATCACAGACGGAGACACATTTACTTCTGTCCTATTCCATACTTTTCCTTCGTTACAAACAAAATTTAAATATACGTTTTATTTTAAAAAAACATTAAAGAAAATAAAATAAAATCAACAAAAATATAATTTTAGTATTTAATAAAAAATAAAGCATATATTTTTTATACAGATACATGGATTAACTAATAATTTTCTTTCATATGCAAACTGTTCTTTTAAGTTTAATGTAAAAAAGTGGAAGTCGTAGTTTCTTTAGCTTCTTCTTCCATTACCCATTCTTATATGAAACCAAGAAACTCCTTCTTTTATTAATTCTTTCAATTTTTTATTATTGCAAACAAAGAGTGAAATAAATAAAAATATAATATAAAAATAATAAATGATGAAGAAATAAAGGTATAATAAAAATATTGGATTATTGCAACAATTGCGTGTTTGATTAAAATGCAGCAGTAGAAACGGGTTCCAATTCTGACATTTTCAAAATTGTTTTTTACTAACAGGTTATCATTTGACCTTTTTATTATAATTATAATTATTAACTATAAAGTATTAAGTATGTAGGAGAAAATAAATGAGACAATGACCTTTTTATTATAATTATAATTATAATTATAATTAAAATAGTTGGATGCGCATGCTGCTAGATGTGGTGGATAGTTTGGCTTCGTAAAGTCAGAAAGTATTCAATTTTTTACTAGACCACTAGAAATAACTTGTATAAATTACTTTGCTAAAATTATACATAATTTATTAATTTTAGAAAATATGTTCAAATAAATTATTTTAAGATAGACCTAATTATTCATATTAATGTTTTGAATATAAAATATCTTAAAGGAAGTGAAGTGGCATTAAAATTTCAAAAGTATTGTTACTTGCCTATGAAGCATTCCCCTGGCATTTATTTTATATATGCGGAAATATTTAAAAGAAAATGGGACCACAATATATTTTTCCGCCTATTTCTTTTTTTACTTACCGTCTTTCCCTATTCTCAAAATAAGTTTTATTGTAATATAAAATATTATCATTTTCGTTAGGAAAATATCACACTTTGTTCTTAACATAATTAATATTGAACTAATTTTACTTCATTTAACCGTACTTTTATAAAATATCTCAATTTTAATTAAGGTTTGAGTTTCGTTACATCATCATAATATGTATTTTATTTAAATTAAATATGTTTTTAGATATAGTTTTTTTTTTGTTTGAGGAGAAATGCATAAATGGAGATAAGCAAATTGAAATAATGTTATTAAAGATAATGAATTAGATATTTTAATAAAATTGGTTAATATTTTTGTTGGAAAGGAAGTGGGAAATGGTTAGGTGAATCCCTGTTCCCTATGCATTCACCAACCTAATCTTAAAACAGAGTGAGGTTTGAATCTTCCCACTGTAACTGTTGGAAGATGCATGGGCCACGTGTAACTGTTGGAAGATGCATGGGCCACGTGTAGCAGATCTCATTAGTCATCACAGTGAATAGTGAATTCTGTGAGCACGTGTAGCAGAATAACAACACTTTTTCTTCTCAGTTATGTCACAACACAACACACCACAACCTTCCCATACTTCTAAATTCACGGCCTTTTCTACTATCCACACACACTTTCCTAGGATCTTTTATTTTTCTAAATATTTCCTTTTTTCTTTCTCTAACTCAAATGCCAATTTCTTAATAAATTCATATAATTATTTCTTTAAAAAATAACACTTTTTTATGGAGATTAATCATTTTAAAACTGGTAATGAAATGATAGTAAAAATGCTCGTATAAAGTGTTAGGTACTTATGATATCATAAACACTAAAAATAAAATATAATAATTTAAAACAATAACTTTTAAAAAATTAATATGTTTATCAATTTGTAAAAATCTTCTATTCTCTTCTCTCTTCCGTTCTTAACTTTTCGTTTCTTATCATTTTTAAATAAATCATGAAAACAAATGTGGCATAAATATTAAAAATATGGAAAAATGTAGAACGTTGGAAACAAAAGGAAGAATTAATTTATGTTTCAAGATATCTTCAAAAGGACTTTTCATCTTATTAAAATATTCCGTATCTGTTCCTTTTCAGTTATTATTTTTAATGTCCTTTTTCAAAATATCCTTAATTTAATTAATATGGAAAGAGAACAATTATTTATGATACCAAGAGATAAAATATAATGAGACATAAATATACATTGAAATAAGAAATCTCGAATAATAACCAATTCAGTTAAAAAATTATACTAAAAAAATGTTATTAATCGTTTGGGTGGAAAAATCTCATACAACTACTAAGCATACAATAGCTCAAGCAAACAAATTTAGTGTAAATATGTGTTTATCTTTGTCTTCTTTTTTTTTTTTGCAAAAGGTTTTTACCAAAATTGTTTTTTTCTTAGCTAATAACAAGTTTTCTAGTGCAGAAAGTTTCAAAAACATAATTAAACTTTTTTATTTATTTTTACACTAACAGCTCTACTATTTCACCACCACACTCTGTGTATTCTATTTTTTTTTTGTGTTTTTCACACGTATGTAATTAGAAAATTTTCTAAATGGGCCTTGCTATTTTTTATCCATATATTTGATTTCTTTAATTGTCTATATTTTAATTTTATCTCACTCTCTAAATTAAATTTGATATTTTAAAAATATTTAAAAAGAATCTTATATCATAATTTAAAATACTCATAGTAAATATAAAATTTAATTCATACAATTAAATACATATGTATTATAAATTTTAATCACAGTATACTTCATAGTTTATATATTGAAATATTCTTGTTTATTACAAATTTGAATTATATAAAAAAATATGTATCCTTGGAAGTACAGAAGTTAAAGAATCTAGTTGTAGAACGTACACAATTTACTTGTTTGTTGGAGTGATGAAATGAAAAGACTTAAATATGATATAAATGAATAATTTGGTTGGTGTGGTTGATGTGAATAAAAGGAGGAAGACTAAAAGACATTGGAAAATCGATAAATAGAAGCAGCAGCAGCAGCAAGTGTTGTGAACGCAGCGCCACTCAACGCAAGAGACAATGGAACGTTCTGGTTCTGGTCGCGGTGGCGGTCGTGGCCGCGGTGGCGGTCGTGGCCGCGGTCGTGGTCGTGGTGGCGGTCGTGGCCGTCGCTCTCCATCCACTCCACCGGTAATTCGTGTTTGCATGTATTTTGAAGGTAATTAGGTTATTATTTTAAAAAAACAATTACTTTGGGGGTGTTACGATGCATTGTGCGAATATGAATGGTTGTGTGTAGGTTGTTGTTGGGAAAGAGCAATGTGGGTGCGTTAGAGGCAGCGAGGAGAAGAATCGACCGCAGAATTCATCTCCCGATTCTCATTCTGATTCCGACTCAGTTGGAATTGGAGTGGCAAAGTTAAAAATTTGCGATGACGTTGATAAGCCATCACCACCACCACCAGCAGCAGCAGCAGTAGGAGAAGGAGTGTTTGATATATGTCCCCGTAAACAACCTGGAACCGTGGTTCTGAAACCTTCTTTGCTTGTAAAGAACAGAGAAAGGAGAAGATCTAGTAATAGTAGTAGTTTGTTGTTGAGGCCTGGGATGGTCCTTCTGAGGGGTTACCTTTCACTGAGCGATCAGAAGAAGATAGTGGAAAGGTGCAGGGAGTTGGGGGTGGGAGTGGGAGGTTTCTACCAGCCTGGTTACGGGGAAGGGGTCGAAATGCATTTGAAGATGATGTGCCTCGGAAAGAACTGGGATCCTCACACCTCTCAATACGGAGAACAACGGCCATTCGACGGAGCCAAACCCCCCCTCATCCCTCCCGAGTTTCATACATTGGTCAGCAATGCACTTCGTGATTCCAACGCCCTCTTTCCTCATGATCCCCTTCCCTCCATCTCACCCGACATCTGCATTGTCAATTTTTACTCCCAAACTGGCCGTCTGGGTCTTCATCAAGACAAGGATGAAAGTAAAGACTCTCTTCGCCGAGGCTTGCCCGTTGTATCCTTCTCCATTGGATACTCTGCACAGTTCCTCTATGGAGATCACAGGGATCCCGACAAGGCACAGAAACTGCAACTCGAATCTGGGGATGTTTTGATCTTTGGTGGCCCCTCTAGAAATGTATTCCATGGGGTTACCGCTATTGATACAACCACTGCCCCCAACTTGCTCCAACACATTAATCTACGCCCTGGTCGCTTGAATCTCACTTTCAGACAGTACTAAGTTAAATCCATATATGTGCCTTTCCCTTCTCACTAATCTATGCTATCTATGTATTTTCTAAAGTACCCTCCTATTAACTGAATCGATGCTTTTAATGCAATGCCAATTTTGTAGCCATTTTTATACTTAAGGTTTCTTTTTGTTTTCCAAATGGTCTGTTCTTCACTATAGTTCGTTATTTGTTACGTTGCTTGTTTATCTATCATGGTTCCGCTCTCTTATTACTGCAATTCCGCCATAATGCTTGGATTTCTCACTTTGTTACCGCAAGGTAAATTCTTTCTGGATTTCCTCTAGAACCAAGTATTGTTTTACACTTTTACTTTTATTGCATTTAGTCAAAACAGCATACTATCCCTCCGCTGATATCATATAAAAAAGAAAATGGTGTAGTAACTCAACTTTCAATGTGTCCAAGAGCCCATAACGGCTTACTTTATTTTCATCTACCAGACAAATTGAAATCTAATATCAAGTCAGTACCTTTGTTATTTTTGTTTTTGGGTACAAGTACAGACCAACATTGCACTCAATAGAAGTCCAAGCTTCCATTATCAATGTTTGGCTCAATCACCTTTAATAATTTAACTAATAAATAGCATTAGAGTTATATTGTTGCGAAGCAGTTTCTTGACCTTGAATCAGGCTCGGTTCCCCAATGCTAATGCAGCGGAATCAATATGTACAAGCAGACAAGAATAAACTTTTTGCTTTAATCTGTCAACAGTCTCCACGAGCCCTTCACTTTCAGTGTTGGAACTGCTCCTCTGTTTGTCCAGCCACTCGTTTGCATGCTTAAGGTGTGACAATGTTAGAGCTATATTGTTGGCTTGCTCTATTTGTCTCCCTGCAATATCCTTACTATCCTTGCCCTTCTCACTGGAGCCAACGGAAAACCCAGCATCTAATGTCTTTTCCAGATATATCAGAAACCATGATCTTGTTTCATTTAAAAGTAACTCTCCCAGCTCGTTGATCTCTTTCATACCACCCCCTTTGGCCCATTCTTGTTTGTCAGTCCCTGATAGTTCGGTTAAAGGTTTTGGAGACTTTGCCGTGTTTTTAGCAGGCATCAATCCTGCTGTCGAGACAGATTTATGCTTTTCTAAGGGAGTTGAAATTCTGTATAGTTGAAGTGATTTATCATTCAACTGAGCTGCACCATTTGGCTGGTCCATGAGCTGTTGGAGAGCAAAAAATTTGTTTAGTGTGGCATGAGGGTTCTCTGAAGATGCAGAAGAGCAGATGTTGGCGAACATACTGTAAACCAAAGATGAAGAGTTCATAACTTGGGCACAAACAAAATAGCAAAAGGAATTATGCATTCACTTGTCGCCCAAATTAACTGAAGAACTAATGAGGCGTTTGTTTATTCCCTGAACGGATGTAATACCGTGAAGCAACTTTTAGATTAAAAGACAGTATATACCTCAGGCATTTAACTGTGGTTGTTGCTGCAGATGCTTCTTTTTGGGCTTGTACTACAACCTGAGAGGCTAGATGTTTTCTTCTAAGAATAACCTTGGGTAAAATGAAAGAAAAGTAGGCAAGGAAGAAATTAGGTTTACGTTTAAATGATTGCCAAGTAAAGAATCATGTTAATACGCAAAAACAAGTGCTCAGATCGAATTAAATGTAGTTTGTTTTAAGCCTAACACATGTTTCAATGCACGTTTAATGCTAATCCGTTCGCGCATTGGATTGGCGATCAATGACAATGATAAACTTTTCAACTACGTTTAATACAAGGACGTGTGATAAGAATATACAAGAGAGAGAGAGTAAATTTTAATGCACCTTTCCGGGCCTGAGAAGCTTGGCTGGCAAAGAAGACCATGGAATTGTCTCAGTGCTCTTGCTTTTATCTTTAGCGCGAGACAACAAATTCATGTTCAAATTTTCCTGTTTAGTAGAACTACTGTGTTTTGCAGAAGTGCGCATAGAAGGTGCTGTGACAACTTCCCGGATGTTAGATTGGGTGACATCTTGCTTTGGTGAAAGTGCTTCAAGTCGAGTGGCAGTTTGAGTCATGGGAAGCACCTGTGATGCTAAAATCTATCATTATCACTGCACTGTTTTCTTTATTACCAAAAAGATTAATTCTTCATCATTAGACTCCCTTCTTTTCTTTAATTTCAATTTTTTAAAAGACAATTCCATTATCATATATTGTTCCTTTATGATATATTAGAGGGTGATCGACCTGAACCCTATTATAACTTGGTAATAGTCTCAATAGGCTACACTTGAGGTTGGGGCATGTAGTTAAGTGTGCATTCCTCTTGACGATATTTGGGTGTTTTAGGCTTACTTTTCAACAATAGTGCAAAAAATATCGAACTCATAGTATGTAATAAGTTCATTGAAATTCTTTGCAATTTTCATTCAAGCCAATCATACATAAAACGACTTAAATTCCACAACTATACACTCTCGAGTCTTTAGGAATCGGAATCCAGAGCAAGAATCATACCTGACCTTTGATCTCTAGTTGCCTTCCTTTGGCAGATCCCACCTTTTTACCATCGACGCCAATTTCTAGATCATTTTTGCTTCCTACATTAGCCTCTGGCACGTTGGCCTTTGAGTTGGGATTTAGAACACCCTGCATGTACCTGGATGCAACGCCTAGTTTTTCCTCTTTAATCACAATCTTCTGCCTTGAACTTGGATTCTCTTTGGCTTCTGTTAAATCCGTGGATTTGGAACCATTGACTCCATCATTATGAGAATTCTCTGATTGCTCTAACATCTGCATTAAGTCCTTAGGATTCCCTTCAAAAGGGTGGCGTCCGGGGATTGGTCTAACCCCAACAAGAATAGGGACCGGTGTGCCTGCCTCCATTCTATCCACATAAAAGAATTGCCCAAGCTGAAGCTTATTATTCAATATGAGGTCATTGTCTTCCTTTGAGAGTGAGACATAGGTTGAGTGAGAAGAGTCGGAGACTTTTATGAAGAAACCCTGGTTAGGCCATAATTCAGAGCCAGATAGTGCGGGCACGATGCTGATGACCTGCAGAAGGACAGAGCGATATTCCCCGCGAACTTTTACATTAGAGTTCATACTCTGGAGAAGCTTCAGCAGAACTCCAGGCACCAGGGATGCCATTCTTCTTCCCCTTCACACTCAAATTGTATCTGTCATGCGTTATACTTTTCAAGTGTTAGTAAAAATGCATGCCTTAAACATTGATCCTATGCTGATGTTTATTTTGTGGATAATGCTATGTGGCTAACAGAAACATGAATCTTATCATGAGATCTTCTTCAGTGCACAAGAAAAAGGCAAGAGAAGTGAAGATGTGAAGATGTTATTGTTTAGAGAGATGAGAAAGTAGTTGTGAGCTGAATAGGGCTTCTGCAATGGCTTAAGAGAGAAGATGTAAAGGTTTGCATGCAGAGCACGTAACCATCCAATTCTCTTGGCTTCGAAGCCAAGCCCGGGGACCATCATATACTTACAACACATTCTGTCAGACGCAAAATGACAAATCAACCCCTTTCATAACACACAAACAAAGAAATATATCATATGTAAATTATGTATAAATAAACACCAAAAAACGTATCTATATATTATATAATTATGACACGATATATTATATAATTATTATATCATATGTATTAAATATAGAATACAATACACGGATCTATATATTATATAATTATTAATTATATAAATTGTGTATAAGAATGTTTCAGATTTTTTTAACAAAAATATATTTTTTATGAAAAAAATTTGTTACTTATATTTATAATAATAATAAATATTTATATAATAAGTTTAAATATTTAGAAAAGTAATATATTTCTATTTTTCAAAATTATGTAAGAATTCTGTTAAAATTATCATAAATCTAATAAATATTTTTTATTAGATACTTTACCGATATGTATCCTACAAATAATCAGTATCTAATATGTGTCTGATACGTATGCACCATTTAAGAAGAGTATCGTAACCTCTTATATTATTATGCCACTCTCTTGGACATTATGGTCTTTATTGTGGTGGGACTCAATCTGGTCGCGTTTCATTTTTGAAGTTAGAGGCAATGTAAACATTAAGAAAGGTAAGGATATTCCCATGTCATTTTCTACCAATATGACCTACCATCAATGGATTACTTCTTATTTTAGTTATTATTCATTTTTAATATTACACTTTCAACATTTAATATAATATCTTTAATACATTCATTCAACTTATGTACATACCCTTTATTTCTTTCCATACAAAAAGAGAGATATGTTAAACTTATGATATTTTTTAATAGGACAATAAACAAACCATTGTAGTGCCAATAAATAACTTTTTTTCTACAAACTAACTGACAAAAAAGATAAAAAAAATATATGGTAGAATATATTTAAAAAATTCAAACATATAGCAACTTTTTAAAAACTGATAAACAATTTTATATAAAAAAAAAACTTCAAAATTTTAATTAATATTATCTTACATTTAATTTAAATTCTTACTATCTTTCTGCTTGTCAAATATGGTAAAATTAAAATAACTATTGAAAATCTCTGTCTTACGAAAACTTTCATGAAATCTTATTTTATTAAGTGAATTTTACAATATCATCATTTTTAAGTCATTTTTACAAGTTTTTCCTTAATGGAAAATTTTTGTAAGACAAATACTTTTATACATTTTTATTTGTCATTCGGTTTTTTACAACTTAAAAAGTTAATTTAATATTAATATTCTAAAAACATGTAGTTGACACTGACTAGTTAATAAAACCAAATTATTAGTTTTAAAATTTTCACTATACCTCACAAGTTTACTTAAATAATTTATTTTATAAAACTTTCATCTTAAATTTAGATGTTGATAAAGCTTTTTGCCATACTAAATAATTGTAACTAATATATAGTAATACCTACTCGCAAAAATAATCATGAAAGCGTAATCATTTTTAGACCATAAAATGGCACCATCACTTTAAGGTTAACAAACCAAAATCATAAAGTCTTCGTCCACACGAAAAAACAACCAATTGCTATTTTTTATTATTTATTTTAATTAATTTTAAATTTCGTTATACTAATCAACCTTCCTTCAATTAAAGACTTCACCACAACCCTCATTATTACAAGGGAGTAAGAGTATCTTCAAATAAAACTTATTACTAAATTTTCTTATAAAGAAAAAACACTATTTTAATATAAACCACATAAATATAGGCTTATTATATAAATAAAAACAACTTTATTTAATTTTAAGAAACTAATGTTTATAAAGGCCACATTCAAATAATATTTTTATTAAAAAAAAAAACCGTTTACACTATTCATTTGGATCCATGAAACATTGAAAAAAAAAGTACATTCCTTCCATATTTTGAAAGAGAAAAAATAACAAAGAACTTCTTAAATGACACAAAAAATAAATACTAAGTTGAAGTGTGATAATACATAAAAACAAATTTGATTTCCATTAAGAGAAATTGAGTAGAGATAAGATTGTAAGATTGTTTGATTTGGATGGAAAAACAGCGATTACAGCATATATAAAGGAAAAGAGAGGAAGAGAAGGTAAGAAAATAGCAGGTTTTGTGCTGCTACATCTGAGACTTGACTTCATAGCAAAACATGATGCTGATCACAGAAACCATGCTACCTCCTCCTTCTGGAATTCCCTTCTTCATATCTTGGACCTGCTCCACCTCCCTTCACACATCATCAACAATAAAATCACTATCTATAAGTAGTAATCACACACCCACTTTTATATGTAATATCTAATGCAGATACATTTTACAAACTCCTAACATTTCATAACCAACCCAATAACCAATTTAGATGAAATCATGACCAATGGGAAACACATCATTTTCACATACCTCAAAGTCAAAACACATGCTTCCTTGCTTTGTATCCTCATTTTTAAGGGAAAATTACATGACAAGACAACCTTGCGTGACATGGACAACAACTGATTAATGCATTAACTCTATCCAAGCATAATTTGCAATTGCACAGCTACGAAACTCAGAAACTTTACAAGCAAATTTCAATGTTCAAGCAGTGCCTATACCATCAAAAGTCACATCTGCTTTAAGATATCGAACACACTGGCAAGGCTAATAGCTTTAGTTTTACCAATTGAATTTACTGTAGGCCCCCAAGCCAACACATGAAACTTGCATGCAAATCTAGGCACAGTTAGTATTGAATGCCATATTTGCGTTCTCCAGTTTTATTAACATGTATGCCTTGAATTTCGTTGTACGAAATGAAAAATGTTGTGTGTGTATGTATATTACTAACCCCTGAACAGAAGTTCTGGTTGCTGGTATTGAGTTCGGATGTATTGTCCGTCTTTCCAAAATGAATTTCAGTGGAATTACGTTTATTTGATCTTGAACCTTCACCATTAGTATGAGAGGTGCTTCCGATTGACCCAATATTTGCTTGAAACATTTCTTCAAAGAGCTGTTGGAAGTCCTCAAAACTCTCCTCCCCATTTTCCTGTTATGTCACACCACAAGCCAGTATCATTAAATGTGAGTTCACCAATTAGCTAGTAACAAATTATAGATGCATGCAAGCTGTTGCTGTTCAAGCCCAGATACCATAATCAGTCAGCATGCATTGCATTAATTCAGCAACAATAACAATATTAATACTAATACTAATACATACGATAGCATATGATATGAGACTGATTTCTCTCAGAATCTCAGATGGTGGGCTCATGGTATAATCATAAAATCAATACCTTATCATATCTATCACATGATTCATCTTAGGCATTGAGGCCCACCACTATGACAACAAATATAATGAATTCATTTATTAATTGCTGGTTTGAAATTATGAACGAGTGCATAGGTTTCTTTATCACATTATATACACGCAATGCAATCAATATCTGGCTTTATCTCCTTCCATTTCTTTTGCTTAATTTCTGTTTTAGAATAATTGAGCATGAAACTTCATCCATAGCCTTCTCAAAATTCTTTTGCTTTTTTAGCTGATTAAGAGCCGACAGTGACAGCATGTTGTGCATCTGAGTGAATTCAACAAAAATCATTTCCCACAGCAACTATAAAGAAAACCCAGAGGAATACTATTATCATTCGTCAAACAACAGAAAAAGCCATAGTATTTGACATACAAAGGCCAACACTCTAGTTTTCTCCATATAATAAGAAAAAAAGTGGTGAAAAGCGTGGAAATTTTGGTCCAGCAATGTTGAGAAAGATTGGAAGGAATTAAATGAAGATTACTTACACTGGGTTTTGATTGACTCATCATTGTGGCCATTTCATTCAAGAAATCACCCATGCCCTGTTCAAACAAACATACCATTGCCCCATCACAAAAACAAAATGAAACCACCACCAAATTTTGATTCTGTTAATTATATTTATATACATATCCCTTGTAGGAAATTCTGGCATGGACTTGATTCACCGGTTGGTTGGGTTGGGTATATAGATCACAACAAAAGACAAGTAGTGTTATGCAAGTTTAACTCAGCAAAGTTTGTGCCTGGCTATCTAGTTTATTTTCCCTACAACAGAATTAAGACTTTCTATGTAAAGATGAAAACAAAGGATTCCAATTGGTCTCAGATGGTACCTTTTACAGGAAGAAGAAAAATGGACGGTGCCAAGCCCAGAAACGGTACAAGACTGCTACAGACGACAGAACACCAGACCAACAAAAAATCCATTTTTTAAATAAAGAAAGAAAAAAAAAAGAGAGATACGAAACTGAGAGTGTTGCCATAAGACAGGAATCAGGTGAAAGAAGGAGAAGGAGTGGTGATATTAAAAGCATATTTAGTTTGTAGAAGAGAAGAGAAGGGGAGGGAGAATGAGAGTAGATACGGTTTGGTCGTCATCGCTGTCATAGACACCTACGTCGTACAACAACCTTGTGTTGACGTCAGATAACACTGGACATAAACAGAGTGAAAGTAATTAACAATGGAATGGAAGAGAAGAATGAAAGTGAAGGTGAATTGAATTGAAGGAGATTTTACCAACCAGAATACGCGTGCTGGATTGCCTGGAACTTCTTCTTGCCTTCTTCCACGCGGCTCCCTGAACAACGATCTGGGTGCCATTTCTATCCCATCAAACAAAACAAATTCCTTCATTCATTCATTCATTCTAATATGAGACACAAGAACAAAAACCTTAAAATCAAATGTTCCAATTCACTCATTCGTTCATTCTAACCAGTGCAAGTTTCTTATACGCATTCTTGAGCTCAGACGGTGTACACTCCTTCTCTATTCCCAGAACCTCATACAACTCCTCACTGCATTTCTCTCCTCCCTTCGCCATCTCTTCATTCAAACCAAACCCACTTTTCTTCACTCTGCTCAACTCAAACCCAACTTATTAAATCAAACCAAAACCCAATCTTTTTAATTATTTATTTATGCATTCATTATTGTTAATATTATAAGGCATGGATGGAAGAAGGAACTTTTAACAATTTTATTCGGAGGAAGCAGTTCACCCACCTTAAGAACTCTCCAGAAGCACACCCTCTTTACGTAGTTTCCATTTTTTTACTAAGGTTACAAAATATACTATGTTTCCATTTTTTTAATGTTTGATTATGGATTAGTGTTCACTGTAGACGAAGATGATGTACGGTGGAGATTGGAGATGAGTTTGCATTTTATATTATATGGTTGGAGTGTGTTTCCAGAAGGTTCGGTTCTGTGTAGCCACACGGACAAAATCAATTGTACGAAAGTAAATAAATACCACATGTTGGCTAACAGTTTCTGTGCTCTCTCGCTGTAACATTTTTCAGATTTTCGTTCACATTTTAACTCACTCCATGCTAAAAGTTCAGGTTTAGCAAGACCCATGTGAAATTTACAGAATAATATAGTAACACGTATTGGAATCAGGAACCAACAATCCCAAAGATTGAAGTTGTAGCGTGAAGACACACGAATGATTATGCATTACTTCTATGACACATTTCCTCAAACTTTTGTGAAGCATGGATAATGCAAAGACACAATACCTTGTCTTAAAGTTGAATCTCCATTATTAGAAGATTAGAAGAGTACGGGTAGCAAAGCTTGAACTCTAGATTACTTGGCATAGAGTGTTTGCTACCACTTCAATAACCAACCAACTATCCCAAAAGCTTAAGCTTAACCGAAACCAAAATAGAGGAGAAAGAACAAGTCACTTCTATAGATTAACAATTAACACCAAAGAAGGGTAGTGAAAATATAACTCCAATTCCAAAAAAAAGGCTCCTTCCTAAAAGTCCCCTCAATAGTGCATTATTGCAACTGTTGTGTTTTGGGGATCTTGCTACTCTTTATTTTGCTTTTAAGTAATATTGATCCCTCTTTTTTACTTCAGAAACACAGATTTGTTGTATTTAACTCAAAACACTACAATTATATAGCTTCCATCAGACCAGATAAGATCTAAATCCAATACTCAAAGTCAAGTCAAGGGAACAACCTCACTCTGCTCTGTTCTGCTCTCCTCTGCTCTGCTCTCCTCTGCACAAAATCAATTGAATGAATCCATACAAATCACCAAGTAGAGACACACCCTTTAATAATTTTGCTTTAATCTTCAATTTTGCGTTAATTTATTTCATTGATCTTAGTAAATAAAATATTTTTTATGTACCTTAAATAAATATATGTTCGGTCTGGTGTTCCATTCAATCAAAATAATAAAAAATCAAATATTTGTAAATTAGAGAATTGAATTAAAAATATGGATTTTCTATACTAGAGGATCTAATGTTTAATTTGAATTATGGGATAAAAATTAGGAACTGAATGAATGAAACGATAAGTTATAATTATGATTATTTTATAGTACATTTAAAGTATAATTTACTAATAAACTCCTTTTAAAACTAAGTGTACTTTCATTAACAAATGCAGATGGGAATGTGTAAAGTATAATATACAAGGTGAGGTTCAACAAACACATCTTAATCAAAGTATATATGGAATGTATATATATTTATTGCAACAAAGAAGGAAGATGGTTATTTATTAGAATGAGATTGATGTGAACATTTATATAAGATGGTAATTATGATTGAAACAGTGATTTGAGATTGCATGGGGTTGCAATACTCTGATTTCCACTCCAGACAAGCTGAGAAACAATGTGATGAGTAGCTTGGGTGGGATGAAGCGAGTCAAAGAACACATATTGGTTTGGATTCTCACATAACTCGTAATCTTTCACTGCTCTTCTACCTCCACAGCTGTTATTTCCCCTGTGCTTTCTACTGCCACAGGATGCAACATCGCCTTCTTTCAACCCTTTTTCACAACACTAAATCACATAAGCCAACCCACCAAAAATCACATATACTCACTCACTCGATATATGCACTACTTACCATATTTTGAAGGATTGTTTATAACATCAAAAGATATGCTGAAATAATCCACGTACGAATATTTAAATCCTTCTAGTTCTTTCTTTAACTTCCCAAGTTCCATCTCAAGCACACTGTTATGTAGTTTGGGCAGTGCTGAAGCTTCTTCCACGCAGGACCCTTTTGATCCATTTACTAGACCCTTCACCAATGGAACACAACCCACAGCTGGTAGGTTAAACACTGCAAATTTCCTCCCTCCTGCCTCGTGTATCCCCTGATTAATGCACTCCATCATATCACAAAGTTAGACTTATTCTATTTGCTCATTATACAAAGTTTAACTTTGATGCTTCAATGCAGAGCAAAGTAAGAAGCCTCTACATACTTTGATCACTGATGTAAGATTACCAACTACCATCTCTACATGTTTCTTAGCCGTGTGTGAATTACTTGAATTTTCTGACAGAGAGATTTCATAATCATTGACTCCAATGTTGATCAAGTAAACAGCTTTGGCAAGCAGAGCTGTGGTTTCCGCATTTCCAAGTTGCTGCCTCAATTCCTTGCTGACTTTCCTGAAATAACTTAGCTGAGTTTTTAGATCTATCACCTGCAAATTCAACACTTTCAGATCAAAGTAGATGGCATGGACTTAAGTAGGTAGGCATCAGTGCTAATGAATGACCAAGCATTCAATTTCATTCACAACTAATAGTTAGCAATAACATGAAACAGACCAGTCCTTGTTGGGTTTCAACCAAAGCCCCAGCTCCAGCTGATGCAAAATTCACTCCATCAACGTATCGTTGATTACCAGGGAATAGATAGGGTGGGATTAGAGGCAACTTAGCATACTCAGCTGCAATAATAATGTAGGTATATGAGGTATTGGTTGATCTTAATTAAACACATAAAACCAAAGTTGTAGTGTATACCTATGAAATCTGGAAGAACACGACCATCAGAAAATCTGCCTGTTGGATACTTGAAGAAGGTTTCCCCATATGGAGAGTAATTTGCCTGATAATCAGCAGTAGTGTTTATGTAATTGTTGTTTCCAACATCAAATAATGAATCTCCAAACACAAATAATGCTGCGTGTTCTTTTGGCCGGCATACATCACCAAGGCTTAGGCAGCAACTTATGCCATAGCTTGCCAAAAACACTAGAAAACACAAACTCAATTTTGGACTTCTCATATCAGTTTCACTTCAATTTTCTAATGATCACAGTATGCAACTTGTGTTCATATAGGCTACTTTGACTTCATGCACAATGGAAACTAAATTTCCAGCATTATATGAATAAATAATTTATATGTTGAACATGTATGGTGGAAACATGTGCACACATTTAAATCAATCGAGAATTGGTCTTCCCTGATTTTTATTCCTTGTTTAATTATTAATAAAAGTTCTTTTAGTCAAAAATATAACTTCTATGTTAAGTTATAGAGCCCCACATGATCCATATTGTTTACATTTTTTTTTATCTTGATACATATAGAATATAATGTTTTTTATATTAATTAATTTAAATTTAAAGAGTAGCTTGCATAATTTTTTAAAATATTCATTTTAACATGTTTTTATTATTAGTTAAATTTATTTGAAACGATGAATGTAGATGAGACTAGTTAAATTAGAAATAAATCTATGCATATTTGTAATTTTTAATAAGTTTAAACTAATAATAAATATAATGTTAAAATGTGTATTGCTGACCTGGATTGGTATGTTTCACTTGGAATTAGTTTTATCTAATAATTAGTCATGTAAGTTGTTTTTAGATTTTATAGATTGTGAAAATCATGAAAAACATAATAATGGGGGAAGATTGAATTTTATTTTAATTAATTTTAAGAAGATTATGTACATATTTCTTCATGTGATTTTGTGTTTTGAGTAAATTATGTTTCAGGTTGTTAATTGTGATGTCCCTGGTTAACAATTGTTCTTGGATTGACACATAATCTGTTTGGTCAATTGTGCACTTAGTTATCTTTGGGAGATCACCTCCATAATTGCTCTAAAAGGTGTCATGTCATTACTATTTCTGATATGTCATGTTCTACCAAATTTCAATTCAATCCTAAGGAAAATCACGAATGAAGCATCTAAGATACATCTCCAGATATTTGTTTATCTCACTCACCATCTGTCTCAGAGTGATAGGCAATGGTTGCTTTAAAAAACTATTTGGATAAAGGATGAATTAAAAAAATGTTATATAAATTCTAAAAAATATTAAGCACCTATGAGTATTATATATTCAATTATTGATTTATTTTAAAAATAAAAAAGAATACTCTACTAAACTTATTAAATTATATAAAAACGTATGTTGTTTTTCATATACATCCTTTGTTTCTAAAAGACTATTGAAAATACATATTTTTATTACTATAATTGCTGAAAGTAGTTTTTTAAAATTAATATTACTCAAATATTATTTTATAGAATGTGTTAAAAAGATAGATTAAGAGTACCTTTGTGAAAGACTATTTTGGGAGATTTTGTTAAAGATATTTTTTGACATTATATCCTCTAAATTTCATCTACAATTTATTCAGTATACGAGAGTGTGTTACTGGTCATGGCATTGGAGATGATTGTTTAAATAACACCACATTTGTACATCATATCATATAATGATTGTAACAAGAATATTCACGTCATTTTGTACGCAATGAACTCTTCATTGAGTTGGAGTACGGAAGAACTTTGGGTCGGTAAACTTCCATCTCTTCCATACCATCCTAACACAAAATCATTGCAATCAAGTATTTATAATTTTCTGCAACTTGCTCATCATAGTTCACTTTTTCATTCTTCAAATTTTCTCATAAGAGGATATAACCGCAGAGAAACAAATGAGTAAGAAAAAACACATCAGCAGCCAAAGACTGTGTCACAGATCATATTATAATCACCCTCCAACATCAGTCGAGATTCCCAAAGGCTAAAACTAAGGACTTTGAATGGGCAAATAGCACCTAAATTACTATATTGTCCCATAATTCAAAAACAAGATGTAATAAACTTCACTCCTGCTGAGCGAGTTAATTGTTTTCAACTCTATCTTCAACAGAGATGACAATCATTCCAGAGAGCAAAAAAAATGGAAATAACATTCTATTCTTGTCAGGCACAAGCCGGTATGTGTCCTTGGGAGAAATAAATGCAACAAAAACACAAACAAAATTAATGAACTGCGAAGGAAAATGAAAAATAATGTGCAGCTTTATTTAAATACACAGGGAGGAGGCCAACAAAAAGCTGCTCAGAAAACTCCGCCAGCCATGGAAGGAATGTCATCAAAGCTCCAAAGGTTCATCAGGTTTCCACCATCCTGGGTTGTATCACAAGATAGCAAGGATTCCAATGAAGTATCATCCCAGCTCCCTTCAAGATAAGGCATCTGAAAGAACTTCAACTCAGATTCAATATCCACGAGCTCCTCAGATAGTGTCTTGGAAGAATCATCTTGCATAGATACCACATCCTGAGAATTAGTCTGATGGTTCGCTTCCTGTACAAAATGAGAATCGCAATCCAAAGGAGCAGAAAGCATGGATGAGATCTCAGGAGTTTTGGGGGCCTGTTCACTCCACCCAAGATCTGCATAATCAAATGAATTACTCCCCTGATCTGAACTGAAGTAAAGGGTGACATCATCAGTCGAAGAAAGAGATCTGAGCCCATTTCCACTGCTAGAGAAGGAACCCATGTCAGCAAACTGGTTAACTAGGGGTTTCTGTTCCACCAGATCCATAGGACAACAAAGGTCCTTCTGATTGTTCCCAGCATTGAACATGTGGACATTGGGTTGAACAGTCTTCTGATTTCCCAGTTGATTTACCTTAGAATGTTTCACGGAAGCTTCCTCAGGGAAATTCACCTTGGCTTTCTTGCCACGAATCCTCCGTGCTTCAGCATCATAAGCTCTAGCAGCTTCTTCAGCAGTGTTGAAGGTTCCAAGCCAGACACGAACGCCCTTTCTTGGATCCCTGATTTCAGCTGCCCATTTCCCCCAAGGACGTTGACGAATTCCCCTATATTGATTCTTCCTCTTTCTCTTTGCAGACTTCTCAGCTCCACCATTGAATGCCACAGATTTCACTGCCGGCCCTTTAATACAATTGGAAAAGAATACAACACATTTCACGGCGAGGAAAACAGACACTCAGAACCATTAAACAAAGAAAAGAACAATAATAATGTCATACACGGATCATATAAGAAATTTTCCAATTCTCCCAAAAAAAAAGAACAATAATAATGTCATACACGGATCATATAAGAAATTTTCCAATTCTCCCAAAAACCATTCTAGTAGTTTATTTATTTTTTATGAAGGTGAGGTTACCACCCTCTATATACTGAGAAAGAGCAGTTGCAGTGGGGTGTTACCAAGAAACAGAACAGCTTGTAATAACAACAAAACAAAATGATGAAAATGAAACATCTATCAATTTCAACAAAATCCACAGAGCCATCCTTGAGTTAAAATCAGTAAGTGAACTCTTGTACGAAAAATGGATAAACATACACTCAAAGAAGAAGAAGTATTTCTCCCAAAAACAAATAATTCCAGAAATCAACCCGGGATCCGTAACGAATTAAAGAGTTTCTAGCAGATCTAGAAAATAAAATTCCCTGCTATGAACTCCATGAACGAAAATCAGAAATTAGATTCACTTTAAAGTTGAGGGTCCAGAAATTCATATCACACGGTGAGCAACTAACAAATGTTCCAAAAATCAATAAAGAAAAAAGTGTAAACAGTGATAATTTTGCATACGAAATAAACGGGAAAGAAAAAGAGAAATGAGAAGAAGGGAGAGAGAAGTTACGAGAAGAGGCGGAGAAAGCAAAGGGTTTGACTTGGTGGTCGGCGTCGCTGTCGGAATCGTCCTTGAAATTCCTAAAATCAGCCTCGAAGTCATCGTCGGAGTGGATGACCTGAGATGCCCGCTTCTTCAAATCCAGCCACAGGTAATCGGCGGTGACCCGGCGAGACCTGGCCGTGACCGCCGCCGGAATGAAGTCAGAGATAATAGCTCCTCCACACATGGCTCCGTGAAACACAAAACACAGCTATGAATGAATGAAATAATTTAATAAGAAAGAGTCGGTTTTGGTTGAATGCTGCAAATGAAGGCTTTTCCTTTTCAAGTTTGCGTTTTCTAAGTTACACACTCCTCGTTTCTCATTTTATACTCACCTTTTTACACTCTTTTCACACCACCTTTCACTCATCAACTTAACCTACAATAATTTATTACATTTAAATAAAACTTCAAAAGTAATTTTTTAATCCGGTTCCATTTATGATAATTATATAAATAAATATAAATTTTAAGAATTATCTACGTTTTCATCATATAAAGTGTTGAATACCGAAATTTTAATTGAGTGTCGGAGTATCTATGATCCAAAATTCAGAAATGAGATAAAAAAATAAACCAACCCATAACAATTAAATGTTTTCATAATTTAAATATAATATTCATGTTTTTTTTTTCTAGTAAAAGGCAAAATATTCATTGCTAGTCATAAATTATTTCTTCGGTTTTTATTGAATACAGTAGAGACGTCCACATACACTATTTAATAACTCTCTTCTGAATAATGTTCTTATGATTCATTTTTAGTCGAATTCTAATAGATGAACCTTCATCTTCAATTTTACCAAATAACAAAAATCATAATTTTGATTATATTTTTGAAAGAAACATGAATGAAAACTATTGATGCATAAAAAGACTAAAATACAAGGACAAGTAGTCATAATCAATTAATATAAAAACAAATTGTATTTGAGTTACTTTTTATCCAAATCTTATTATTTTTATAGTCTTATAATCTTTTGAATATTTCCTATAAATTCTTTCAAATCTTGTAAATTCATCAAGTCATTTCAATTTTTTTAATTCTTACAATGTAAATTAGTTAAATTCCGCTGATAAAAAAAATTAGTTGAAATCTAAAGTTGTTTAAAAAATTCTTATAAATTATAACATTCTTCGAAACCGTCTTTTAAAATTTTAATTTGATACACCCATAACATGCAACATCTAGATTTTATTTTAATGACTTTTTATATACGTGAAATATGGAAATATTTTCGGAAAATTTATTTTAAATTCTTTGTGTACCTATACTAATTTAAAAATCATCTTACACCTTCGGAATTAGAGAGATAACTATGTTCAAAATTAAATTATTGTAGACAAAATATATATTTGGTCTTAATAATTTAAAAACATGTGTTTTTTATCTCTCCAATCAATTATTTATTATTAACAAATCCAGTAAATTCATAAGAAATGATTGTGTGAATATATTGTTAAATAGTGAAAATGAAATTTTTGTAGATAATTAACTTTTACTAAATCCATAATTAGATGCAGTGGTGATGAAAATGAATCTTAGTGGTCTGTAAAAGTTGAATGCATAAGAAGGTAATGAATGATGGTAATTTTGAAAAGGATTTAAATATAATTTTCCTTTTTAAAAGTAAGTAAAGTGTGTTATTATAATAGAGAAAAAACAAAAAAAGAAGTAATAATGGGAGTATGTCCAGTTTGTGATAATGAGGGAGAGAAATTGTTACTTGAGTGTCTGAATAGCATCATGGCCTACAAAGATTCACATGCATCCAACATTACCGTGTCTGCGCACATGTGCTTGCTAAATCTTTGACTAATCAAACTAAAGAATCAAACCCAAACCATACAACAAAAATCAATCTTTTCCTCATTCTCCTCATCTTCTCACAACACATCATTCATTCATTCATTCTTAATTTTACAAACCTACACACTGTTTCCTACCATGCATCCTTCTTCTCAGCAGCTTCGCTTTCACCATTATACATACATACATGTTTTTCTGAGGAATAACAACTAACTTAAGAATAAACAGATTCCTAAGGTAAGAATATGGAAAAAGTGCAAAATTTATACACCCACCCCAAACCAAACCCGGATCTAAGCAACACTTTTAGTCATAGATCAAAGAGGTTGGTGCATGGTCACAACCAAGGGAGCGCTGACACTGTGCTTCGAATCAGACCAAACTATGGAGCCAGTCTTCACAGTGGAACTCCCAGGTGAAAGCTTCACTTGGCGGGTTTGCACCCTCACAAGGAAGTTCAGTTTCTGACCCAACCTCCTGAAAGCTAGTGTGTCAGGTTCGACAGTGACCTCGGTGTCGGCAGGGGCTGCAACAGTGACCCTGTAAACGGAGTTGGGGTCTCCAACGTTGGTGACAGTTCTGATGAAGTGTGTGGACATGCGCGTGCCTTCCTTTCCATACTGTTGAAAGACCGCAGATAAAGAGGGGTAGTTGAGATTGGCAGCGTGACCGGCCCTCTTTGCCCCGCTGCAATCTGCAGCCTTTCTGGTGATAACTCGTATATTGTGGGCGGTGTAGTTGGAATTGCAGAGGAAATCGACATAGTCGTAGGTAGAGATGTCAAAGACAAGGCCGGGGTTGAGGGCGTTCTCCGGGTGAACGTGGCCAGCCCCATAATCGAAGACGGAAGAGACATTCCCAGTGGACTCGTCCAACAGGGTCCCTCCGCCATTGTCGAGAGTGTAAGCGGTGGTGATGAGAGCAGATCTTATGGCGGCGGGACTCCAGTCAGGGTGCGCCGCTTTCAAAAGAGCAGCCAAACCAGAGACGTGAGGGCAGGCCATAGAGGTGCCGGAGAGAATGTTGAAGTCAGTGGTACGGTGGTCGGAAGGAAGGGAAGAAGGGGGGATGGTGGTGGGCCAAGCCGCAAGAATGTTCAATCCAGGAGCAATCACATCGGGCTTCAAAATCTCAGGGGAGACTGGATTAGGCCCTCTGGCGGAGAAAGATGCCACCTTTGGCGCCGGCTTAACCCCAAGCCTGGTGCCCTTGAATAAGATGGTGGCGGTGGGGGGCGAGCGTAACTGGGAGGCCAAAGAGATGTATTTCCGAATTTGGTCGCCCCCGGCGGCACCGACAGAGGTTGCCGGGAGGACGTGGCAGTCAGCCACGAGACCTTCTCCGTCGAAGGGTCCATTGGTCAAAATCATGGCAACTCCACCGGCATTCTTAACGACTTGGCCTTTTGCAGGCCTTGAAATGACGCCTCTATCACAGACAACAATCTTACCTCTCACAGACTTAGGATCCAAGGAATCTTCTAAACAAAGAGAGGAAGAGTAACCGTCAGACCCAGCATACACCAGTTGGTACAACCGACCCGGACTCAGACCCGGCCCATCGTACACACTCACTCCATCAATCACCTTTCCGTTCCCCAGAATAACATCCGCCGGGAAATCTCTGTCTATGCTTCCCGCCCCCACACTCGTCATCCACGGTGCCACATTCGTCACCGTCAGCCCGCCGGGACCGCCGTTCCCCGCCGAGGCAGACACGAACACACCCGCCTCCGAGGCTCCGAAGGCCCCCACAGCGATGATGTCCAGGTGGTAGGGCACCACCACGCCCCCCACGCTCAGAGACACGACGTCCACGCCGTCGGCCACAGCGGCGTCGAATGCGGCCAGGATGTCGGAGTCGTAGCAGCCGCCTTTCCAGCAGACCTTGTAGACGGCGAGGCGAGCCTTCGGAGCCATCCCAGCGGCCATTCCCTTGGCGTAGCCCATGGTGGAGGCCGGAAACACGTACCTGCCGGCGGCGATGGAGGCGGTGTGGGTGCCGTGACCGTCGGAGTCTACTGGAGAACGGTACTCGAGTGTTTCGTTCATTTTGCCATTGGAGGCTTCGTAACCGCCGCAGAAGTAGCGGGCTCCGATAAGCTTGCGGTTACAGGAGGTGGGGGGAAAGCCTTTCCCGGCGACGCATTGACCCTTCCAGTTGGGGGGAGGGAGGCCCAGATCGCGGTCGTTGAAGCTCTGGCTTTCGGGTGAAATGCCGGTGTCAATAAGTCCGATGACGAGATCGGAGCCGAAATCGGTTTCCTTTAGTAAGCCGGCTCTGTCGGCGGTGTTGAGGCCGAGGAAGTGAGGGGAGCGCGTGGTGTGGAGTTGGCGCACCTGCTCGGGTATGAGGGCTATGACGTGTGAGAGTGAGTCGAGGTTGGCCACCTCCGCGGCTGAGAGAGTTGCAGAGAATCCGTGGAAAACTGTTTGGTAGGTGTGGATTATAGAGGTGGCCTCTCCCAGGGATGATTCGTACCAGTGCCTGTGCGTGGGGAAGATGGAAGGCTTCGCATCGTGCTGCACTTGCACTATGAATGTTTTCTTCTCTTCTTCTTCCCAAGCTGAGGTTGTCACCAACACCAACACCAAAACCAGAATGATGGTGCTGAGATGAGAGGGAGAAACCATGGAGAATGAATGAGATTCAGCTCAAGTGAAGTGAATGATGCTTCTCTCTCTCTCTTTCTCTCTCAGGTGAACACCACTGAAGCAGTAGGACCTACTGTATGTGGCTACCTTATAATAATGTCTATCAAATTCACCAAGACACTGACAAAACATTCACAGATACACAAAACATGTGTTGCCACAATTCCCTCATTTATTAACTATCAACAATGTTTCACTTTTCTCCACAGTATTTTAATTTTTCTTTTTTTTTCTTTTTGGTTTTTCTTAAACTCAAAAGTCGTATTATTGCTTTTATATCATTCATGATTGTGCTTAGTGAAGGTCATCCAAGTCCACTTTACACAATCTTTTAATATAATCAACACCCTAGAATTTTCACGAGATTCCACTAGAATCTACATCTACATTAGATATCAATTCAATTTAACAATGTTCCGTTTTTCTTTAAAGTTGCGTAATTTATTTAAGATTTTAATTAAAAATATTTTAAAAAATTAAACATATTACCCTGAAAATAAAAAATATAGTTTACTTCCTAAAAGTCAGCAATCTCTTAAAACTAATCCATGAACCATAATCATTAATCTTGAAAACCATGGTACTTGCAACAATATCAATTCGCAAAGGGTTGGGCCATCATGTGCGCGATAAATAATAGGTGTTGCGAATAATGACGTGGTAATATTAACTATAAAATGTTTATAAAATAAAAGGCATTAAGAATCACGACAGAAGTTTCACCATCCTCTGAAAATCAGAACAGAATAACACGGGTATAACACTTCACAGACTGTTTTAAAATGTCATTATTTACGAAGTTCCAAAAGGACATTTAACCAAAAACGGAATGCAGTTCTATTCCTCTCACTGACAGAACTCGCGTTATGCTTTGAAATTCAATCAAAGACTGAGCTAATTCGGTGTTGCTACACAGATACGGAATGCAGTTCTGTTCCTCCCACAGGCATAACTCGCTTTATGCTTCGAAATCAGTCAAAGAATGAAGAGATTACGTGTTGCTACATAGATACGCACAATGCCCTGATACTAAAAGCCACCCCAAATTAATTGAAAGTTTATGTCACAAAATTGTTTCATGTAAAATACATGATCTTGAATTGAAGCCAAGATTTGTAAAGAATACTAAAAAAGAAGATATAGATATACATGGATTACTATAAGTATAGCTGGATCAGCTCATCACTGACAACAGATGGAGTAAGAACACCTAAATCTGTGAAAAGCAGAGTCAGGTATTGAGGAGGGGTGTAGTCCCGCGCGGACCTTTCAACTTCAACCTTGGAAGGAATAGGTACACCGAAATCAATAGGGCGTAAAGCAGGGGCTAAATCCTTTTGGTCAAGAGGGTAGAGACGAGCAAACTGCAGAAAAACATAAACAAGACATTCACTACAAACAAATTCCGAATTAAAGCAACCTTCCAAAAAAGATGAGTGCAAGCTAACAAAGTCCAACGCAGCAAATTGCAAATATACCTTGTAGCTTTCAGCAGCGACATAAACTGGTTTATTCATACCGTGTGCAACCAGTGCAATTTGGTAGGTCCCCATCATGTTGATTATGCCCCCACTTTCCACAACTCCATCTGCACCTACAAAAACCATGTCCACCTCATCCATAGTATATGCCACAGCAGAATCTATTAGTAGTTTCACAGGAACATCAAGCTTGGCCAGCTCATTGGACAACCGCAATCCTGTTCGATCTGGTCTTCCCTCTACAAATTAATAGACACGAAGCTGAAGTCCAGATCACAATGAAGAAGATGCCAAAGATATACACACCACGAGTATAAAATGGGATTCATAAATGGAAATTATGTCGACAAAAAATTGAAACTGTTCCAGAAAAAAATTACTTTTAGCTGAAGGTGACCTAAATCACAACATTCGAATTATGTGTGTTTTGCCTTTTTGTTATCTGATTGCCTAAGACCTGCCAACCCTCCTCTATTTATCCTACCAAAGCTAACAAACCCAGTCCAATTTACTTGAGCTGGAGTCCGTTATTTTGCGTCATGCCTAGGATCTCAAATGTTAGTCCCATACATTTCAGGTATTAGGGCAACGTTAGATGACAGTTTCCTTAGTAGTGGGAACAAGGACGTAGTGGATTGTTGCCCCATTCATCATCAGAGACTCCTCTTTCTGAAAACATCTGACCCATAGGTTAAAGTTACACTCCTTGAGATATCAGACGACAGTTTCCTAAGTACTGGGGAGAGGGATAGGGACGTAGTGGGTTGTTGAGCCTCTCTCCGAAAACATCTGACCCATAGGCTGGCTAAGATACTGACCAAGTGAAGTCAAATAGGATCCCTTGATTCCTCCCAGGGCTTTCAGACAAAAGATGACTGAAAAATATGCTAACAAAATAACAAAGTTTAAAAAATTTACAAAGTTGCTCAATTGTGTTATTTGAATTTTGGAACTAAATATGAATATGAGCCATCTTTTACAACTCTGAAATAATGCGCCCCTATAATATACACACACATATATATACAAGTAAGGTAAGAGGGCAAAAAAAAAACCTGTGCAGAAGACCCGAAATAATTTTTTGTTTTGTGCTGCCAGTTTGAGGACTTCAAAGACAACTCTGGAAAAGCCATGAACCAAAATTGTACAACCATCAAATATAAAATCCTGACTCAACATTGCAATAACTTTGCGGGCCTGCAGATGAAAAAATGAATTTGGGCAGAAATGTGAGAAAATGAAAAAGGGGAAATTAGAGTGCAGGGCAGAGAGAGTGGAAAGGAATGAGGAAGTTGCCTTGTAGGAGATTTCGCCGAACTTCTCCGCACGCTCAATCAAGCGAGATTTAGCGGAATTGAGGTCTTCGTATTCTAAAGCAGAAGTCCGAGTGACATATCGCATAAAGAGATCACAGCCCGCTGTCAAAGAGATAGAGGTCGCATCCCACGACTATAACGCAACAAAGAGTGCTGAAATCAATGAAGGAACAGATAATAAAGTTAAAGTCAGTGACTCGAGAGTACCTTGAGAGAATCGGAGGCCTTCTTCAGCTCGATTTCCAGCTGCATCATGGTGGTAGCCTGGCTGGACCGTATGACGGCGGCCAAGGCGCGAATGGCGGCGACAGCCTCCGCCAAATGGGGCTGTTTCCGCCAGCTATTAAACTCGTTGATGACGCTGAACGGCTTGTCAGGATCAGGCCTGAGTTGAGGTAGAGGATCAGGGTCCGGCCCAATGGCGGCCTGAGCCTGGGCCAGCCAGTCGCTGGTGACAACGCCGTGGTGTGCTGCTCTGGTCTCATAGTATGCAGAGGTCATAGGGTTAGGGTTAGGGTTAGGGTTTGATATTGAGGAGTCTGTAGGAGCTACGGTGTCTCCCTTGAGCGCAGCCTCGTTCTGCTGCCTGTCCATGATGAATGATGCTGATCTCCACCACATCTTTGATCTTCCCTTTCCACTGCAACGCAACAAATTCGATTCGATTCGATTCGATTCAGACAAGAATAGATACCCTGTGTTGTGTTGGGGTTAAACAACACTTAAGACTAGGGTTTCGTAATTCCCAAATTCAATTTGCATTTATCACCACCATTTTCCTTCTCACTCTCTCCCTCCTCTTATCAAATAAATAACAATGACTCAGCTTTTGCATTTTAAAAAAATATTTGAAAAATAATCACTAAAGTATTGAAATTTACTTTTTTAATTTAAATGAAAAAATTAAATTAACTTAACTAACCTCTGTTAATCAATAACAAGTTAAATAATTTTTTATGTTTAAAGTTTCAATATATGAGCAAAAATAAATTTAATACGCCAAATTTGGTTTTCTATATTGTACACAAAAACTAAATTAACGTAATGCATATCATATACAAAAATGAACTTGGTTGGTATATTTTGTGCAAAATTAAACCTAAGATTATAAAAGAAAATTAATTTAACACACCCTATGCACAAAAAGGCTACATGTTTTCTATTTCTTAAAATAAAATAAAAAGTCCTAATTAAAGATTTATAAAGATAATTTTTTTCTTAGAAATATATTTTAATTTCTCTTCTTTATTTATTTGATGTATGAGATATTAAAAGATAGAATAAAAATTGTATAAAGAAATGTTTATATATATATAACTTATTATTCTCACTTTTTTTAGTTATTTATTTGTAATGCTTAAATATAAAAAGGCAAAGGAAAAGAAGAAGAAGAGCAACAAGGATTTTTATTATTTTTTTTATCAGCAAGGATGGATATACACAAACAAACAGGGGTGTGAAGTTAAACTTTGTAAATAAGATAGCTTTCACCTCAAAAAATAATATTTGTCTTTTAGTTATTATCTTATTAGAGTGTTTTCTTTTTAATAAGACATTTTTTTAGTTATTATCTAACCTATTAATCGATTTAGGGATTTTTTTCTTCATAAATAGACTAAGAAACTAAATTTTAAATAGGGTTTTTGGGCAGATTTTAAATAAGACATGAGGTAAAGTTTTGAATAGTTGAAGAAATTGAGAGAGAGTTAAAATAAATTTGATTAAAACTTAATAAATGTAGTGATAAATGCAAACATAAAAACCCCACTCTTATTAAGAATCCAGCATTTTGGTACTTGTTTCATGGTAGCAGATGATTCAAATTCTCCTGATTCTGATGGCAACAAAATAGTGGTGGATTTGTTCCTCATCATCAACCATCATCATACAAGAAGCCCCATGATGATAGATATCTAAGTTCTTACCAAAACATACTTATCTATCTGTTAATCATACACTCTTTTTTAAATTAATAAGGACAAAATTAGTAATCTCTGCCATTAATAAGAAAATAACTTTTAATGTTAGCCACTGATGTGCTTATCTTATCCCTATTATGGGGGTGAGATCTGACTTGAAAGTGTGTTTTATTTAATCAGTAGCTAACAGAGCTTTGCTCAAACATGGCTGTCTTCTTCTGCTTCTTACAAATTGTCTTTATCATCATCAGACAACCAAGTTGTTCTTTTAGAATACAACGACATGGAGACAAATTATGAACTCATAATCTACACGAAAAGGAGAGCCAATTAAGTAAAGGTGGCATTGCATTATGAAGCCTTCAAAGTTACAAGTACCATCTTTTCTTGTTTCTCATGTTCATGCCTTTTTCATACAAAGTCTAGATACCTTTGTTCATGCCTTATGAGATCTCATAAGGTAATGAATCAGCATAGTGAGTTAAAGCCATTACAGTTGAAGTCCTTTTTCAGAAGTCCTTCTTCAGAAGCAGCATCGTTGGAGTTCTTGTCTCCTTTAACAATCTGAAGCCAACTTTGTCGAAGAAGAAGATTGGTGATTTGAGCCTCTCTGGTGAAGGCATGCATATGAGAATTAAAAGCAGTAAAAATTGGAGTAAGAAAAGGTGTGATTTAGTAATTGGGTTTACCTTGGATGATTTCTTTGAAAACAAGGTCCTTCATCATACCCTTCGCAAATGATTTCTCCTCGCTCATCTTGGTAGCACACTATGCCCTCAGAACGATCTTCATAAACCTGTTTAACAGAATACACATTAATTAACACAGTGCTCAGAGAAAACAAAAAACATCATTGAAAACATCAAACCTTGTTCTTCATGGATGCTGTGATTCTGAGAACCGATGATGATGATGATGCCCTTTTGGGTGGGACATAGGTTGATTTGGAGATGAATTTTTTGTTGAGAAATGATCCATATTTGTAAATAGGGATTTGAATTGAGGAAATAGAAAAAGAGGTAGCAGCCATGAATGTGATTGTCCCAGAAGAAGAATAAAAGTGGTGCCTATATAGTAACGCAATGATATGATTAAGCATTGGTTATATATATTATTATTATAAAATGTTATAAATTGAATTATTGGTGGGGTGTGTCTTATCATGATAAAATGTTATAATATAAAATAGTAATGTAGGGCCAAACTAGCTTCACAGTTCATCACCTTCATGGCTTATCATTCATTTTGTTGCTTCGTCCATTCACCATTTCACTATCTCCTGCTCTTCCTCCATAATAACACTTCACAATTTCCATACTCAAATTAACTCTTCAATTTTATTTAATATTGATTTTACAAGGTTGGTTTAATGACTCATTTTATGTTCGGATTCGGATTCGGTGATCTCTGATTGGTTCTTCTTTTTATTAAGATGAGTGAAAAATCTACAAAGACACTTCAACAATCAAGTTAGTCTGAGTACAATATACAGGTAGGTTGAGATAGAAAAATTATCTTTAATGTTGGATCTTCTCTAAACATCAATTCTTATGGTTTGTTCGTTAAATTCAAGAAAAAATTCAATAATATCTTAATCATTATTTACAACTAAATTGACTTAATTAATTATATTTTTACTAACTGTGTTTGAATTAGAATTAAAAGAATTAGTTGATGTTCCGACCATTCGGTCATGAAATTCATGTCAGTAAAGATATAAATATTATTTACATTGTTTTTCAACCAATGTTTTTAATAAAGAGTCTTTCTAATTCAAACATTTTTCAAAAATTTTGGTTACCATCTTCAACCATGATTTCACTAAATATAAAAACGTCACGTCACACCAAACCAATTCAGTCATTCAATTTCTAACTTCATCAAAATTTTATCAAATTAAAATTAACTATAAATTGCAGTACCTTTGAATTTCGTTGTGTTTAAGGTATCATCTTGCTTTTATTAAATTCACCCAATGGAGCATAAGTATCTACATTTTGTGCATATTACTAGATACCATCTTTCGTGTATAAATCAAACTTAACTATTTTTAAACATATTTGACTAAATAATTAGTTTGGTTATCGAAAGTGTAACTTACAGGAACATTCTAAAAGTTTTAAAATTTAAAAATATTTTAAAAGTTTTATATTCCTTTATTCTAATCCTGCACGAGGATATTATTAAAGTTGATGTTCTTGTTTATATGCCACAATGATTATTTTGGTTATTCAACTTAATTATTCACTGTTATTTTAGTGTTTTTTCTTCATTCATCTTCTCTTATTTTCCAGTATACTTTATACTTCATTCGTAACTTCTTATGTTATTTCCTTGATGACTTTGTTTGTAATAGGCTCTTGTATAAAATAAATGCTCAAAACAAAATAGAAATTTCTGTAAATTTGAAGGAAAAAAAATCAATTTAAGTTATTATTTAAAAGAATTAAAACACCACCAAATTGAAAGAGAATATTTTTCGAAGGAGCAAAATAAGTGTTATATGGAATATAAACTGTGGTGGGTTCTTAGCTTCACTTAAAAGTACTCTGAATACAATATAAATTATTTTTGTTTATTCAAGGCTCACGTGTCACCTTAACCTGCTAAAATACTCTATCAATAATTTCTCATATATAAAAGTCTAAATCACGTTATTATTATGTTAATCCTTCATAATATAAAATATTTTATTTGAACCAAAGAAAGGTTAAAAACAAAGCTAACCAACGTCATTCAATTATCCTTGGCGTAAAAGGTTAATATCGATATTAAAAAGAGAAAAGTTTATTTTTACACCGTGAACAGTAAAATAGATACATTTCACACGGTTTTTATAATAATATAATAATATTTTAAATTAAAAATAAAATAAAAATGAATAAAATATTAATTTATTAAAGTATAAAGTGTATATTTTTACAGTTAATATATGATTATCCTATTAAAAATCATGTAAATGGGTGTTTAAACATAGAAAGAAAAACAGAAAATAATAATAATACTTAAATAAGAGCAAATAGATAGTGAGAATAATTTATATATGAAGAATCTGCATATAGAATACCTGAACTCAATAGAATGTAGTATGTTTATGACTTTTGATAGCACTTACATAGTAAGTTTCAGCTTTTTTGTCTTGGTACCAAAATGGGTGATAATAAGTGTCCATAAATAATGTTGTTGGGTTGAATTTGATGTAGCATTAGGGAAAGTAAAGCGTGCAGGGTGAGTGAGGTAATAGTGTATGACAGTGGCCAATTCTGAAGCTCCCTCTTCTTTTGATGAAGCACTAACAGTGTTTGATGAAATGAGATGAAAATCAGTGATGCTTCTTCCAAGTTCCAATCTATCTAGTCAACTCAACAGTGCCTTTTCCTTGTTCAGTTCAGCATGCTGTTCCTCTCTCTGACTCTCCACCACTCACACTCTTGGCATAACCCAAGCTCAGACAACACAGAATAGGCTTAGGCACTAGTCACACTAGACTCCCTTTTTCTCCCACTCCACTCAGTTACCCCATTAAGCTCTTCTTAATCCATTATGTAAGAAAACATTTCTTTATGCTAATGCTACAACCAACAACCTCAATCTCACTTTGTTAACTCAGCTCCTTTCCAATGCCAAACAACGGTAACTCAGATAGCAGAGAGGTTTCAGCCAACGTAGGAGAAGGACGCTGCTCTACCACACACAGGAGGCTAGACCCTCCCTCTATCCCTGCTGCCACCAGGCCCATTTTCAGCTTCAACACTGTTGCCAATCTTTCAAGAAAGACCTTCCCTTCCAAATGGGACGATGCACAGAAATGGCTCATCACCTCCCACCATCACACACTCAATGCTTCTAATGGGATCTCATCCTCCACGCACACTGTGCTAAAAGGTGCTATCAGCATCGTTCCTTCTCAACTTTGCTCTTGTTCCACATGCCTTTGTTATTTTCAACCAACCTTTATGTTCATCATTATCATCCTCTCTCTCTTCTCCTTTCTCTTTACTACTCTTTCAAACTTCTGCTTATTCGCATTCCACGATAATAATCTTGTGTAAAACTTGTTTTAGAATTATTACATTTCATGATTTTTTTAATGCTGCCGATTCTGATAGGATTTGCAATGCAGATAAGTTCACGGACAACACTGTGCCCATTTTCCCAAATTTGCAATATTCAGAGCCAACTGGTGAAGGGTTTTTGTTTGGAGACCCAGTTGCAGAGGTAGTGAAAGATGCTTGCAAGGAAGTGGTTTGTAAGGATGTTGGGACGGAGATGACGCCTCTTGGAAGTTGCACAACTTCAAGATGCCACACCCCATTCAAGAGTTCATCTCCTGCCCGCCATAACACTCCTGCAAGTAAGTCAGGACCATTGTCCTTGACAAACCACAATGACACAACCTGCACCATTGACATTATTCGGCTGGAGGAGTGCCATTTTGCTAAATTGCAAGTAGGAACACAGTATAATTCGGTCACATCACACTGGAGCTCAAGAGAAGAGGAGGAAGAGGAAATATCAAAGAGCTTGAGACATGATGCTAGCCAGAAAGCTGATTCAGACAGCACGTGGGAACAAGAAGAAAAGACCAACTCTTGTCTCAGGTAAATAAACCTTACAGTAGTCAAACATTGTAGTTTCATCTGATGTTGTATCAGTGTATGCCTGTATGGAAAGACTAAATTGTAATGTGTTGCAGGTATCATAGAGAAGAAGCCAAAATTCAAGCTTGGTTAGACCTCCATAGTGCTAAAGTAGAAGCACAATCAAGGAAGCTTGAGGTACTTCATTAATGATCTTTTCTGAGGAGTTATGATGACCAAATCATTTAAGCTTAAGTCTCTTATTCTCCTAAAATAAAATAATTTAGGCTTTCAGCACAGTGACTGTAATTTATCAAATCAGGAGATTATTTGAGCTTAGATTAATTCAACATGAAAAGGAAATTTTCCTATTGTTGGTCCATTGGCTCCTCCACTTTCTTGTTCATGTTTTTTTGCATCGTAAATAATAGTAAGCTTAGGTACAAATTATCCTTCCTAGTTTTTTGGTTTTTGGCATGCAACATGATCTTGACCAACTTCTATGTTCATGAATAATAGTAACCCAAAATGATTCATTTAACAAAACACTGTACACACTAGTTCTCAGGATTCTTGTGAAATTAATTCAGTATTAAACGTGCAGGGTGGTGTGGTCTACCTAAACCTGTATGAAATAAAATATACACATTACCTAGTAATTTGTTAACTTAAAAGAAGGTTAAGAAGCAACGAAACTAAGAAATGTTGTTGAAACAATTGTTTAGGTGAAAATTCAAAAGATGAGATCATCCCTGGAAGAGAAGTTGATGAAGAAGATGGCAGTGGTTCACAGAAAAGCTGAGGAGTCGAAAGCAGCAGCCAGACAGCAGCACTTGGAGCAAATCCAGAAGACCACTGAACAAGAACAAAAGATTAAGAACCAGTATAACCCTCTAGTTTTAGGCCACAAATCATGTGGTTGCTTCCCCTCCAATAACATTCATCACCAAACATAATATAACACTGATCCCTTGTCATTGCACGGAGTTTACTCTTGAAAACATTTGTTTCCCTATCCTTTTACAAAAGATTTTCCTCGTCTTCAATGGCTCTCATAACTAATACGTAAATTGTAATGACACGTCCAACACGGACACTCGTAAAACAATTATAAAAGACGTAATTTACGTATTTTCGTGTAAGTGGTACTATAATCTAGATTATAGGTTCAGTTGTTTTTAGTTGAACTTCACCTATTACGGATACTAGCATTGACAGATGCAATCTTTTCCCTTAATTACATCCTACCCTGTTAATTTAATGATGAAAAGAGAGGAGCTTTAGTGACTAATCCAAAGTCCAACATATAATTACTACTAATTAATACAAGCAAAGGGAAGAGGGAAGCTTGAGTTGAGAAGACACTTATTTACTAGCAAGTGTTTGACCTGAGCTCAACAACTCAAAGAAACTATATCTAAGAGATGAGAATAGAAGAAGAAAAACTAGAGGCCAAGAGAGAATGGAAAACCAGTGGAGGGCAACCAGCTTGAACCCGCAATGAAATTTGCAGGAGTGAAACTCTGGGCCTCAGCTGCACTGGTGATGACCTTAAACCCTTTCCAAGTGACCCTTCTTGAGGTTGCAGCACCAGGCCCAGTGTTCTGATACTCCCCGTAGAACAACGTATTCAAAGCGAAGTTCCCATCCCACACGTGCCACCCAGCAGGGTCAATCACATCACTTATGCTTGACTGCATGATCACAGTACGAGAGTACTGCTTCCATGGCCTCCCCAGAAACGTGGGGAAGCTCTTCTTCACAGATTCCAAGTCCTTCGTCGCACCAATCCTGCTTTTCTGAATCACAATGCCCGTGTTCTGGTTGGGGTCAACGCGGCCCTGAGCGGTCACCATGTTCTTCTGCCCAGGATTGGGACGCCTTGCGTGGATGTCGGAGTTCTGAATGACGGCTGCAGAGTTGCCGAATATGAAGTCGACGGAGCCTGCTATGTAGCAGTTGCTGAAGAATTGGCGGTTGCTGTGGACGTAAAGGGTGTCTTGGTATGCAAGAAAGTCGCACCTGTAGAATGCTGAGAGGTCAGCTCCAACTCTCAGGGCAACCGCTTGGTGCTTTGAGGGACCGGCTGTGTTTTGGAAGGTTATGTCTCTTCCCAGGAATCTTTCACCCACCACCACTGCACTTGCAAACCAACCACTTGTTAAATTAAATATCTCTCTTTATTTATATATATTGCAACTATTTTAAGTTCAATTTTAGGGTCTAATCAGATAAAGCTACGTTTTCTTCAAAAATAATGGTTAAGATTGAATCAAATGAAGACACTAGTCACCATGTGTGCTTCTCTCAAACTGTTTTCAGAATTTATGGTTGTCATTGTTAAAGGTATCGTCAATGGTTGTAACACTTTAAAGTCACACCTAAATTTGCTGACCCAAATAATGATGCAGAACAAGTCAGAGAAGAAAGAATTCATTTTTCACTTCCTAGATCTATGCTTAATTGGTGGGACAGCCTGCTTATTTGTGTCGTGATTCTGTTTAAATGGTTTGAAAGTTACTAATTTTTAATGCTTTATTTCTCCATTAGTACACCCATTTCCTTCAAATGACAGACATTGTCTCTATCAAGTGTTTGAACTTGATATAATGGAAAAATGCACCTTTAACTTTAGAATAAAAAGCATCCTTAAAATAATCATTAGTTTAGAAATGTTAAGGTCGGTTTGGGGACCAAGCACAATATGATTCAAAGGCCAAAAACAAGCGATTTGGATAATAATAATGATAATGTCTGAAGGTATAAGCAATGAAGCATGTTAGAAAAGAGGGAACTAAAAAGAAGAAGAGTAATTAAGGAACTGACCTACTGTGGCAGAATTGAAGGTGGTGCTGCCATCAACCACGTTTCTACTAGCTGTGATGATGGTGTTGGTTCTTCCATCGCCGAGGAACATTATGTTGGTCTTCTTCTTCGACACATCCACGTTTTCCCTGTACACACCCGCTTTGATCCTGATCACGTATCTCTTGCTACTCTTCTCAGGAGCCGCAGCCACCGCAGCCGACACCGTCCTGAAGTTCCCGCTGCCGTCCGCAGCCACCACCACGTCAGGTTTGACCGTACCCGTCTGCAGAAGGCGGCGGTCGGCGGCGGAAATCCAGTGGGGCCACACGATTTCATGGGGGTCCTCCATGGTTTTCCTGCGCTCGTTTTCGACGTTGTTGGACATGGCCATGGCCATGTCGTTGTCAGTGAGGTTCTTTGTCATGGCCAATGCGTTGCTGCACAAGTGCTCTGCGTGCACTTGCCCTGCCTGGAGATGCTGCCTCAGTCTCTTGTCGGCCTGGTCGTGAGAGAAGCCGTCGAGGCAAGTCTCTTGGTTGGTTATGGCCGAACTCATGAGAGTTTTGAGATCCTCGGCGTGGTGCGACAGAGACTTCTTGGAGGGGTACTCTTTGAGTTCATCTATGGCCTTGTGGAGCTCGTCGAGGGTCTCGTCAATGGTTTCCAAGCAATCGTGGAGGGCCGTTTTCTGCCTCTTGGTAAGGCCCTTTTTGCGTAAGAGCTTCTCCACGGTGAAGTAATTCCGCTCAACGATTCCAACGGTTATGTTCAGCGACTGCTCTATCACGTTCTTGTGGGTGGAAACTTTGTCGGCTTTGCCGGGTTCAGAGGCTATGCTTGAGAGGCACAACTCCGGGTACAAGGTGCTGCTGCAGGCACTTTTGATGATGGCATGTGACGAAGTGGAGGAGGCATTGTGGGCGGAGTTCTTGCGAGAGCTGACTCCGGCGACGACAGCGAGGGCGATAAAGAGAGTGGCAGCAAGAGCGAACAAGAGTGTGGTTTTGGTCTTGTTCTTGGTGAGGGCATCCGAAATAGTTGGAAGAGCTTGTCTGATTTTGTTTGTCATGGATCCCAGATTCCAACTGACTTTGAGGCAAGGAAAGGAAAGTCACGTAAGAGATAATAAGTGAGAAGTGGTTTTGTTTTGCTTTAGATATGCTGAGAAATGAATGGAGTGTGTGTGCACATCACAACACAGTAGAAGAGTTAATGATAACTGGTCCTAATTTGGTTTGGTCTGCCTGTGGGGTTCTCAAAATAAATTTGTACTGCATAAATTCAAGTTCTTCACCCTCTTTTTGTCTTCACCCTTCAATAATTCATAAAATTTCAAACATGTTTTATGATCCCAGTTATACACCATTATTTTCCTTTACTATTGTGGTTCTTACAAGTTAAAGTGATTATTACAGGTTAAACTTACATCTCTCATCGAATTTCTCCAATGTTTTTCTTTTCTGAATGTCTGAGTAAAGGCACTCTACGTTCAAGTTAGTTACCTTCAATCCGAATGGTCAAGTTTTGATTTTAGAATCACGATAATTTTGATTAGACTATTCTAATGAGTCTTGTCTTGTTAAAATGATTAAAATAGACGTAATGAATGTATAATCATATTTTATTAATCTTAATTGAGATTAGTGTATTTAACCCGTGATGTGACGTGAATTCTCTTTTAGCCGAAAGAACGATAAGCCATGCGCACAACCAAACACGCGATCTTTCGATTTTTAAAGAGGGGTTGGTCGCTAGCATTTTCATAAATACATGCGGAAGCAACACACAAATCAACTAAAAAAATAAATAATTCAGGATTTAAGGTGGGTCTGCAACTTAATTAGGTATAGTCAACCCAATCCAATTGATTAGCGTGACACTCAACGAGGAAACAAATGCAAAGTGTTGAACTTATTATATGTTTTGCTTTATCTGTTATTTAACTATGATTAGCAAGAACTATATATATATGCAAGGCTTTTGTGTTATTCTTCTAAAACCATCATACACTGGTTTTTTCTATGCTGCAGACTTCAACATATCATGAACCTGAATACGCTGTCACTGTCTGTGGAGTGTGAGAATATGACGGTACTGTAAGAATACCAGCATATTTTTAATACCTGAATACGCTATTATCACTGTCTGTGAGGTCTGAGAATACGATGGTACTATAAGAATACCAGCATTTTTTTTAATACAAGTTTCTGGATTTTAATCAGTAGACTATTTGTTCTCAGATAATAAATTAGTTAGGAATTTGAAATTTTCAAGAAAAATTTGTTAAAGAAATCACATGAAAACAAACAAGAATATTTTACTGCAAATTTAAATTTCCAAGGTAAGTTTTCCTGCAAAATTTAAACCCTCAAGTAATTTCATTAGTTGACATATTATATCTGAATATATATTATTTTATTCTTGAATAACGATAAATGTTATTAAATAATTCAGTTTATATAAAGCTAAAATAATAGTTTATTATTTTTACTAATAAATATTTTAACTTAAAAACATTCTAGAGATTTTTTCTTCCGTGTATAACAGCACATAGTAAACCTTTTAAATAAATGTAATTAATTTAATGAGATAATTATAATTAACTTAATAAAACAATATTTTAAATAATACCCTTTTAATTTTCATGAGACAGAATTGTAAGGAAATTTGCATATAGACTTTAAATTATTAAGTCCACAACAAACATGAATATAATAAAATGTTATCTGTGGATTCTTATCCACAAGAAAATAAACACAATAAATAAATTCCCCCAAATTTGAAAAAAATCTGGTTAATTTGTAGTAGTGTTTGGCGAACTCCATTTACAATACAATCATCTCAAAAATATTTATGTATGATTTTATTTTATTTTATTTTAAATTGGATTCATAACCTAACATAAATTTTAAGCAAACCTACATATTTATAAATTTGTATTTTCATTTAAATTTTAAATATTTAAATTAATTTAATTATTATTGTTAAATATTGATTTAATTTTAGTGTTCTACATGTTAATACTAACAAATATTTTTTTATTCTTAAAACTCAAAATTATACAAACACAACTTTTAATTATATACCCTTCTCATGCTACATGCTCTAATAAAAGTTTCTTATAAAAATTTAGATATTAAATTTAAGACATTTATTAAGGTCTTTACATCAAGATATTCGAAAGCGAAAGATTGTCCATGTCAAACCAACTCATTAATTAAATAAAAAGATACTTATTTATTTAATAAATTATATTTTTAATTATTTTAATAATAATATACAATTATTTTATTTTATATTATTAATTATTGAAGCACGCAAAATATAATTAATTTATAAAAATTAATTCTATTAAAACAATTTCAAGATTAAATTTCTACTACACAAATTAAAATATTTCTAAAATTAAATTACTATTATTGTCAGAAATAAAATTGAATACAGTTTAAAATTTTCACTAATAGTATAATAATTTCAATAATATATTATGGTTTAAAATTTGTAATATATCCTATTTTTAAAATATAACGTGAATAAATTTCATGCTATTACAGTGTCACCTCAAACACGATTTTTTTAAATACTGTTCACATTAAAATAAATAATTATAGTAATTATTGTTCCAAGACTAAAATCAATTTAAATACATTTTTTTTTCTTTCATCAAATATTGATTAGATAAAATCGTAATAAAATTTTACCTAAAAACAAATAATATCTCGAATATATTTTAAATATTTATATTCTTTAAAGTTTTAATATTCTTTAAAATCTTTTAATTAATAATTTTATATTTAAATATTTTCCTAAACTTTGATTGTTGGAATGATAAAATTTTACACAAAAATATAACACAAAACCTTAGTTTTAATAATTAAAATTTTAATAAAATTTATTAATATATTAGCATTGCAAAAATATTAAAAAAACTAAAAAAAATATACCTCTTAAAAAATGTAAAAAGGGTTTTGCGTTGAAGAGAAGATAGTAGTACTAGGTTTTAGGTAATGGCTTATAACGGTGCGTTTCAAATTGTGCGAACTATGCTTCTTCATTCTTGATTTCATACCTTCCGTCGCGCGCCACCGAGAGAAGCACCAGCGGAAATAGCAGCAGCACCGTTCGCCCAACCACAACCACAACCTCAACGTAATGCTTTCTCTCTCTCTCTCTCTCTCTCTCTCTCTCTCTCTCTCTCTCTGTCTCTGGTTAACAATAATGGTTGTTTGATTAATTTTGAACACACAGTTACAGTGACAGCGTGCTGATGGTCTCTATTGGTTCAAAAGCATTGGTCTCAAGAAGCTCAATGGGGGACCACGATTCTGAATCCCCCAAGCAAGCCAAAAGTAAGAGGAGAAAGCATAAGAAAGGAGGAGCCGCTCATGAATTCGATTCCAATCCCAAACACACAAACTCAAACTCAAACTCCAACTCCAACACCTTCACTTCCCCTCCTCAACTCTCCCGTGTTAGGTAACCCAATATCTATTCTTCTTGTTTATTTCCCCTCCCTTAACTCATTCAATGCCTTTTCGTTTTGTAGGAAACAGCTTGACCCTGAAACAACCCAATACTTCTCAGAAATTGCTAATCTTTTTGAAACTGAGGGGGTGGAATTGGAGGAACGATCACTTATATGTGCTAATGCTCTCCAAGAAACTAAGGGGAAAGAATTCGAAATAGCGTCGGATTATATTGTTAGCCACACTTTGGAGACCATTCTCCAGGGTTGTGATGTAGACCACCTTTGTGATTTCCTTCACTCTTCTGCTAACGACTTCCCCTATATTGCAATGGATAGATCTGGTTCTCATGTCGCTGAGACCGCCATCAAGTCTCTAGCCGTTCATCTCCAACATGATGAGGCTCGCCCTCTGGTTGAGGAGGCTTTAACCGTCATATGCAAGGTGGACTGTATTTCATACTAGTTTAAAATGTCGAAATCAATGTTTATATTGCTTGCCACTTACTGTTCCCCAACTTTATCTCTTGCTTTAATGTTTTCAAACTATGCATGTAAGCTTGAGTTTTAACCAGCAAAGGTAGTTGATGTTGGCAAAACTAATATAGTCAGGCTGTGTCTAGATATAGTCAAAGAAAACAAATGTTAATTGTGGGGAGAGAAGAGGAAGACATGGCCGGGAAGGATGTTCTTCTGCTTAAAATGTGATTTCTTATACGTATACATGTCATTTGGCAGGTGATTGCAGCAAATTCTGTTGATGTAATGTGTAACTGCTATGGTTCTCATGTGCTTCGGACTCTTCTCTGCCTTTGTAGAGGAGTACCATTAGACAAGTCTGCATACTATTTATCAAAATCGACTACCCTGTTAGCAGAGCGGTTGAATTCAAAGGAGTTTTCAAAGAAAGATGATGAAACAAATTTTGAGCCCGGATTTCCAAATTTACTTAAAGTACTTGTGTCTGATATGTTAAAGCATGCTAAAAAACGTATCAAGACACTACAAGTTGACCAATTCAGTAGTTTGGTTTTTCAGGTATCATTTCCATCTCCCTCTTTCTCCTCCTATATATACTGCATTAAATGAATAATTGTATTCCTCAGTGCTTGGCATTTAGTATTTACTATTAGATTGTGGGCAGTCTATTGTTATTAAATGAATACGATTATTTTCTATTATTTTTATTTTCTTGCTTTGGTTGGTGGGGGACATGTGTAGTTTTTTTTATATTGTTTTAGCCTCTAGAGTCTTGTAATTCCATTCCATAGTGGGCTGATATTATGATGGAGCTTTTGTGAGATATAGCCTTTCAATTCAGTAATTTCTGATCTGCTTGCTTTAGAACTTTATCATACTGTAAAGAGATTATAAATTCATTCTTAACTTTATTAGTTTACCTCTTGGGTAAAAACATTTTCTGTGGTGCCATTATGTGCTTACTGTTAATTTTACTTTTAGCTTATGTCTTTTATTCCTCTCATCTTAATGGGATCTCTTTAATTAATGGCAGACAGTGCTGAGGGTCTTGGCAGGTGATGATGAAGAGTTGCTACATGTGATTCCTTTCCTTCTTGGCTGCAAGGATAAGTATAATGCAGAGGAAAGTTTTATAAACACGAAAGTAGTAGCAGATCTCAAGAATTTGTTAAAAGAATCTAAATTTAGCCATCTAATGGAGGTGAGTATCATATAGATGAAGGGAAACTGTATAATTAGCTACAGTAGTGCAGGAGCTTTTGAAAAATACTGAGAGAAGTTCAATAGAAACTACATGTAATTAGCTAGTTCTTATTTTAAAGATATTTAAAAATAAGTCTCATTTCCCTTCGTACTTTCTATAGTAAATGTGAATTTTAGTATAGAAGCAAACAAGCATTATATACCTACCATCATAGTAACCTTTCCACAGGTATAATATAATCTCAACAACTTTTGTTAATCCCTAAATAATTTATCTCTTGGCTGACAGTGATATGAACATTAGACATGTTATGCATGTGAATTCTTTTGTGATAGTTAGCTTCATAGGACATATTTTCATGTGGCATTCATTATATACATAACCATTTTATGCCTGTGCATTTTTTTTATGGAGGCAGCAATGATTTTTTATGGAGACATTATGAAATTCTTTTTTTCTACAGAGATTCTGGCGTAATAAAATTTTGTAAATCTTTTTCAGGTCATTTTGGAAGTGTCCCCTGAGGCGTTGTTCAATGAATTATTCACTAAAGTATTCAGGAGTTCCTTGTTTGAGTTATCATCTCATCAACATGGGAACTTTGTTGTCCAAGCATTAATTTCTTATTCAAGCAATCAAGATCTGGTATTGTGCCTACTTGCCTTTCTGCTTTACAATACTGAATATTTTCTACATTTTGTTAAGGGTGACCAATTAAGTTTATCTACTTTAAGATTGGTTGCAGAATGTTGCATGTACGGCATCTGTCTCATGCATTTTCTTTAACAATGCCTATTTGTGATATAATTTTCTCTTTGCAAACTTTTTACCGTGTTTGTTTTATGACTTTTTATTGTTTGGTAGATGGAGTTGATATGGGAAGAACTTGGGCCAAATTTGGAGGATCTTTTCAAAATGGGAAGGTCAGGGGTTATTGCTTCACTTGTTGCTGCCAGTGAAAGGCTTCATGTTAATGAACGCAAGGTTTGCATTTTGGTTGCATTGTCTATAATATGCAGATTTGTATGTTCTTGTGTATTCGAGATTCTCAATTAATTGATTGCTTCTGAAACCTCACTTCATGTCTATAATGATTTCTTCAAAATTGAAAAGTAAATGGGGTTACTTGCATTTCATAAGTTAATTTACCTTCCTTGTTTTGTTTTTCATCCTTGTGAAAACTTTAATGGCCTTTTTGTAACTTTGGGGCAGTGCTGTCAAGTCCTTGCTGATGCAGTATGTCCACCAGATGATTCTCCGAAAGGGATTGTTCCACGACTCATGTTTCTTGACAGCTGTTTCTCATACGAAGACAAGTCCAACTGGAGCTGGCAAAGTGGTGCTAGAATGAATGTCATGGGTTCTCTGATCTTACAGACAGTATTCCGGTTTAGAAGTGTAAGTGACTTTCTTGAAAATTGATCTCTTGGCTGCTTTCTTTTGGGTTTTGTTAGCCCATAGGTATATTAGAGGCAGCATTTTGTTGAAATCCTTTAATGTCGCAGCATAATATTTTATGGGTTATAACACTGCTGTTAAATTAATTCCTTAGGAACAGATCTGGCATTTGTTGTTCCTAAAGAAATATTTTCGTCCCTTCTCATAAATATTGAAAATGATGATGAGTTTCAA